>NC_134353.1:59856635-59914135 GCF_048569485.1 Anomaloglossus baeobatrachus
TTGTCTACAGATCACTTTTGATTCCTGATTATTATCTCCGAGACTGACCATAGTGCTATCGGCTTTCGAGTTTTTGGGTTTTTTTTTTCCCTTCCAAAGCCTGCTGGAATTTGAACTCCAAATGGGTATCCCTCCCGGGCAACAATAGATAAAAAGGAGGCCTTTGACTGTTCATGCGTTGCTGAAAAGAATGGGCCCGAGTCCATCCTAGCGGAGACCTGTCAAGCACAGCACACTTCTCGTTTCGGCATGTCCCGATTGCAAAGTAGCCACTTATTCAACATGGACGGCGTCTACTTGGCCATTCAAGGGGGGAGAAAAAAATTAAAAAACAAGGGGGTGAAAGAATTCTTTGAGTTGTTGTGAATGGACAATCTTACTAAACCACTAAATAGCACCGGGAGTTCTCCGAGCTTTGAGCCTCGGAAGGATTTATGGCTGTATTTTCTAGGCAAAGAATGGACAATAACCATTAATGCTCAGACCCGCGCCCGGCATAGTTATTGGCACATGCCATCTGTGTTCCAGTTTGACGAGCTTTGTCTAGAGGGGCAGGGAGACCCCCCCCATCCTATCCTCCCTTTGCCGCCGTCCCCGTTCAGTCTGGGTAATGGTGCAGATATAACCATGAACTTCACTGATAGATGCCCCCCGCCATATACAATATGCAGCTCAATGCTGATCAGACTGACCACCCGTTTCACCAAAGTCGAAAAGCCAAGATAATGACATTTGGGCTGCGACAGCAGGAAAAAAAATACTGACCAATTGATGGACGGCTTCAGTGTCCAAACGCTAAAGGGACCATCATGGTGAAACATCCCTAATAATGTTAAAGGGGTTGCCCACTATTATGTAGTTCCATGGTGGTCCTAACCAAAAACAACAAAAGATATATTGCCCTACAAGGCCACCACCATTCTTCTGTACTCATAACCATGTCCCCCACCAGTCTCCTCGCTTCCTCTTCTGCCGTGATAACATCAGGTGACCACTGCAGCCAATCAGCCTCGTGCGGACAGATCCGGAAGAGAGAAAGATTTTTCCCATTTAAGCTATCAATGGACATCTGTTATTTATTGGGAAATCTGGGGAACAGACCTGGGTTATTTATTGGGAAATCTGGGGGCAGACATTGGTTATTTATAGGGAAATCTAAGTGGGGCAGATACTGGTTATTTATTGGGAAATCAGAGAGACAGACATTGGTTATTGATTGATAAATCTGGGCGACAGACATTGGTTATATATTGGAAGATCTGGGGGCAGACATGGGTTATTGGGAAATCTGGAGGGCAGACATGGGTTATTGGGAAATCTGGAGGGCAGACATGGGTTATTTATTGGGAAATCTGAGGTGGGGCAGACTGGTAATTGGAAGATCTGGGGGACAGACATGGGTTATTTATTGCGAAATCTGGAGCACAGATTGGTTATTGGGAAATCTGGGGGACAGACATGGGTTATTTATTCGTAAATCTGAGGACAGACATGGGTTATTTATTGGGAAATCTGGGGAACAAACATTGGTTATTTATTGGGAAATCTGGGGAACAGACATGGGTTATTTATTGGGAAATCTGGGGGGGGGGGGCAGACATGGGTTATTGGAAGATCTGGGGGACAGACATGGGTTATTTATTGGGAAATCTGGGGCAGAGATAGGTTATTGGGAAATCTGGGGGACAGACATGGGTTATTTATTGTGAAATCTGGGGGAAAGACATTGCCCCAGATTTCCCAATAAATAACCAATGTCTGTCCCCCAGATTTCCCAATAACCTATCTCTGCCCCAGATTTCCCAATAACCTATCTCTGCCCCAGATTTCCCAATAAATAACCAGAGATAGGTTATTGGGAAATCTGGGGCAGAGATAGGTTATTGGGAAATCTGGGGGGCAGACATGGGTTATTTATTGGGAAATCTGGGGGGACAGACATGGGTTATTTACTGTGAAATCTGGGGGGGACAGACATGGGTTATTTATTGGCAGATCTGGGGGGGAAGACTGTTCCTCTTTTTAGGTCTGATGTAACAGGAAAAACATATTACTTATATTGGATGTTTTTTTAATTTCCAAAATTAGCTTTGTGCAAAGTTTTATTAGAGGTGTCAAAAATTTGGGTAAGTGGCCAAAGGGAAAAAAAAAAAAAAAAGTCCCCAAAAATGTAATTTCACATTTTATACCCAGGCAGGAAAACTATTAAAAACTTTAATTTTCACTTGGGCAAAAGTTTTCTAATCCTCACAGGGTTATTTCGGCACAATGCATATTCAGAGAACCAAACCCAAATTACACATAAAGGAGGAAAAAAAAATAATTCCCCAATGAATGACACTTTTTTCTCCCCCCCTGTGGAAGGGAACGCGCCAAGTTTCCCCCTCATTAAACCCATAGATATTTTGTAACAAGCACATTCTGTCAGGCCACACCACTTTTCTATAGGGGACGTGACAAGTGCCGGCAGCTGCTAGATCGGGCACTTTGCTGCACAAGAGATGAGATGAAAGGACAGCTGCCGTCCAGGGATGGGGCGCCCCCCGAAAATAATCGCCAAATTAACTCCTCAAACTCGCATTGATATTCTGCTCTTGGCTGGAGACCCAACACTGGTGGCCCCCCCACCCCCGGCATGACAAGAGGGCAATGAATGGGGAGACAGCAGGTCTTTACAACTCAGCTCGGAGGATCACTTTGAATACTCGCATACTAATTAAAAAGTCGGCGGGCAAAGTAAAAAAAAAAAAAAAAAAGAAGAAGACGAGAAGTGGATTTGAGATGAATGGTATTAAAAAGTGTTCACAGTAATAAAATGCAAGATTCGAGGATATCCACAGCTGGAAAAAGGAGAAAGGTTTACTGCAAACTTCTCACCTGAAGTTTGAGGACCCAAATTTAGTAGTGATACCCTGCAAGTCCCTGGGGCATCCATCAGAGAAATCCGCTTCTTTCTCCTCCTGGACTGATCTTTCGCTATCAATTCAAGGATCAAATTGGTATTTCGCCAAGACAGATTTTCCCGTTTATGAGATAGGAGAGGACAGTTGGTGCTCTTAAAATTCTATGGGGAGGAGCTAGAGGAAGACGCATTCTGGGAGTTCTGAAGAGACAGTTACAGTTCTCCATAGAAGTTTATGAGCACCAACCATCCTCTCCTATCTCAACAGTCACATTGCTCCATAAAACATTATGAGCACCATCTGTCCTCGCCTATCTCCAGTGTTACATTTCTCCATAACACCTTATGAGCACCAACTGCCCTCTCCTATCTCAATAGTTACATTTGCTCCATAGAACTTCATGAGCACCGTCATTACGTCCAGTTACAGTTCTCCATAGAACTTTATGACCACCAAGTGCCATCTCCTATCTCCACAGTTATATTTCTCCATAGAACCTTATGAGCACCAACTGTCATCTTCTATCTCCACAGTTACATTGCTCCATAGAACTTTATGAGCACCAACTGGCCTCTCCTATCAACAGATACATTTCTCCATAGAACTTTATGAGCACCAACTATCTTCTATCGCCACAGTTACACTTCTCAATAGAACCTTATGAGCACCGACTGTCCTCTCCTATCTGTTACAGTTCTCCATAGAACTTTATGAGCACCAACTGCCTTCTATAACAGTTACACTTCCACAGAGAACTTTATAAGCACCAATTATCGACTCCTATCTCCACAGTTACACTTCTCAATAGAAGCTTATGAGCACCAACTGTCCTCTCCTATCTCAACAGTTACACTCCTCCATAGAAGTTTTAGCACCAACTGCCATCTCCTATCTCTACACCAGGGTTCCCCAACTCCAGTCCTCGAGGGCCGCCAACAGTGCATGTTTTCAGGATTTCCTTAGCATTGCATGGGTGTTGGAATCCAACTGTGCAGGTGATTAAATGATCACATGTGCAATAATAAGGAAATCCTGAAAACATGCCCTGTTGGCGGCCCTCGAGGACTGGAGTTGGGGACCCATGCTCTACACCTTCCATTTCTCCATAGAACTTAATGAGCACCACCTGCCTTCTCCTATCTCCACAGTTACACTTCTCCATAGAACCTTATGAGCACCAACTGTCCTCTCCTATCTCCAGTTACACTTCTCCATAGAACCTTATGAGCACCAACTGTCCTCTCCTATATAAACAGTTACACTCCTCCATAGCATTTTGAGCACCAACTGCCATCTCCTATCTCTACACCTTCCATTTCTCCATAGAACTTAATGAGCACCACCTGCCTTCTATCTCCACAGTTACACTTCTCCATAGAACCTTATGAGCACCAACTGTCCTCTCCTATCTCCAGTTACACTTCTCCATAGAACCTTATGAGCACCAACTGTCCTCCTATATAAACAGTTATACCCCTCCATAGCATTTTGAGCACCAACTGCCATCTCCTATCTCTACACCTTCCATGTCTCCATAGAACTTTATGAGCACCAACTGTCATCTCTCTCAGTAACGGGAGAATCTGAATTCACTAAAAGACACACTGTACCTGAGAATTAAACCCCTGAGAATAAAAGATCAGTCTAGGAGGAGAAAGAAGCAGATTACTCGGATAAGATAAATTACAAAATTTATTATTGGCGTGTGTACGGTATTGATTAATGAAAAAAAGTTTAAAATGATGGATACTCTAGTTTTTTGGGATCGTAAAAAAAACAAAACAGTATGTTTTTTGTGGCTGTGATCCTGGCCCCTCTTGAGTAGTCCTATTTTGGCACGGGATCAATAAAATAATCGGGCAGCGGAAAAACAAGTGATAATCTGAAGCGCAGATGTCAGCCCTGCTAGACTTGTAAGTACGTGAACCCTCTGCGTTTTCAGCCTCTCCGGAGATCTGCCTTTTACAAAGTCTTCCATTTTGTGTGAAACGCAATGGCATTACATCTAGCTGTAATCGCACTCATTTCCTGCAAAAAAAAGTAACTCCGAGGCCTCATAAACCGATCTCCAGATAACACGTGTTCCAGGTGGCGCAGGGCTCGGCTGCCTCTTAAGTGTTTACTACTTACCCTAAATGAGCGCTACCCCCCTTTTTCCCGAGGATTCTGGGAACCTATATAGTAGGTTTCCATTTCCCCTTTTCACTACGTGTTAGAAATTCGTCACCGGCACATCCCTCTAAATTGAGCTCCGGGTAATAAAAAAATAAAAACCGCAGGCCGCCCTGTCAATATAATTCTCGGCTCTGAGGTGTTCCTGTCAGGACGGATTGTTTTGGTCACTGTTATGGCAACGGGCTTTCCTTCCAAGGTCTCCAGCGAGAGATCCTGTGACTGACATCTTGCCTCAACTGGTCGTTAATGCTTGTTATTACTATAGCGTTTCTGTTTAGTCATGATAAATTAAATAGGAGTCTGTCAGGGCTGTGAAACCGGAGCGGACCAAGTCCGGAGTGGAGGAGCTGGGTGGCGTCCCATCTGCCAAGACGGGCGACACATTCTCATCTTCCATGTGTCGTCTCACGGCCGTTATCGGGCCCTCATAAGAAGCATCACTTAGCTCCTGCAGAGAAAGACAATATACCCTCCGTCTACGGCCCATATGTCAAGCAGCCATACATAAATGAGAAGGTGCCCAGAGCAAAAGGGTACAACACAGTGGTGGCCCCTTCACAACATACCCCTCATTTTAAAGACCATGAGATGATACATTTTTCTTCTCATCCCTTAAGAACCTTTTGCATCGGAGATGGATGACATGACTATAGTCCCTCTCCCTGAGAGGGATACGGTCCCACACCCCCTGAGGGGGGGGGATACGGTCCCACACCCCCTGAGGGGGGGGATACGGTCCCACACCCCCTGAGGGGGGGGATACGGTCCCACACCCCCTGAGGGGGGGGATACGGTCCCACACCCCCTGAGGGGGGAGATACGGTCCCACACCCCCTGAGGGGGGGGATACGGTCCCACACCCCCTGAGGGGGGGGATACGGTCCCACACCCCCTGAGGGGGGGGATACGGTCCAACACCCCCTGAGGGGGGATACGGTCTCACACCCCCTGAGGGGGGATACGGTCCCTCCCCGAGGGGATAGGATTAAGCTAAGCTGGGTCTAAACTCGTAATGTGTCCTGTACAACCAAATTACTTGACTTCGATATTGAGTAGAATAAAACTGGGCACCCAATTTCCACCCAAAAAACTGTCCTATCTGGATTCAAAACTAGAGATGGGCAGACTCGTGAAAATTTGCCTTGTCAGGTCCAGCCGTACTTTAGTTAAAGCTCGATTTTGGACCTGGACTTGACCTGAACCCAAACAGTGATGCTTGCGTGGGTGATTTAAATATGTAAAGCACCCCAACTCCGAACTAGAACTCTTTTTTCTATAAAGTCTTTTTTTGGTACGAAGCAAAGATTTGCTCATCTTTAATTAAAACCATGTGTATGACCCTCGTAAAAGCCGGCAATACACATGGTGAACTCTCGGGCAGACAGTCATCTTTTCTGATGTCCTCGTACACTTGGGCCAATCATTCATGTCTTTTCAATAGAAAGAAAGGAAAAAGACGCTGCCACATTTATCTGGCGGTGGCTTATCTCCCCGGAAAACAAAATGATCAGGCATTGACGTTCCAACCCCTCGATACTTCTCTCCCGACATCTTCTGACTTTGGAGAGTAGGGAGGCCCCCATACATATCAGATGATCCGCAGGTTGGGCCAACTCATCTAGTGTGTATGAGGGGCCTTAAAGGGTTATTACCAAAATATTAGCCCGCATCCTATCCATAAGATATGTAATCATTAATTGACCAGTGTTCACTCTCCTCCATGTCCGGAGTTCTGGACCCTGCTGAGCCCTGTCTTAAACAGAGCAGAAGTGCGCATGCTCAATCTCCTGACTGAGAAAACAGAGCTCAGCCTCATTCAAATAGGTGCTAAAATGACAATAAGTGGCAGTCATAATTCATAATTTTGTGCCCAAAAAATTAGCAGAACTGTAGATACAACACACAGAAAAGGGCCCTTGTGCAAAAACAGTATATGGGCCCTTTTCAGTCTAATAACCCACCAATAGTCACAACTCCACCCGTTTTGGAAGTAGAAATGGGCCCCCAAACTCTTGGGCCCCTGTGCGGCTGCACAGGTTGCACCAATGATATGTCCGCCCCTGATCACTACCTAGTGCTTTGGGTGGAATTGCTCTAAGATTTTTTTTCTGTGTGGAAAATTAGATCCCTAATGTGTTCAAGAAGGGACCCTTAGGTCACTTTATACAGCGTTGAATGGGGGCATCAGAAAATCCTTCTCTACCATCTTTCTTCATGATGCAATCAGCAATGTGTGACCATGTAATCATTTTTGGAAATGGTAGGTTAACTCAAGTCATGCTTTTATGCATTCCCCCATGAGCAAAACTTCAGCATACGGTAATCAGGGCAAACACGTGGCTTTCCAGCCTTTACACTAGAAGTTCCTGTAGGCCATGTAGCAGAGGTCCAGCCGTGGAGCCCGGAATTTGAAAGCTTAGCAAGTTGGGCATTAGATAGGGGGTAACAATTTTTTCATTCACATTTCGGATGCCATTTTTTTTTTTCCAAATCCAACCATGAGTGGATTGATCTCCAGCGTCTGAAGGACACGTTATACAGAGTTGCATCAAAAAAAATCCTTGTCGGCCATCATTCTTCCAGTTCTTCATGATGCAATCAGCAATGTGTGACCATGTAATCATATTTTTGTAAATTTTAGGTTAACTCCAAGTCATGCTTTTAAGCTCTACCTCACGTGCAAAGCTTCAGCATATGGAAATCTGGGTAAACACGTGGCTGTCCAGCCTTTACACTAAAACTCCTTATAGGCCGTGGAGCAGAGGTCCAGCCGTGGAGCAGAGGTCCAGCCGTGGAGCCCCGGTATAGGAGAGGATAGCAAGTTGGGCATTAGGAAGTAAAGCAATTTTTTCACACACATTTCAGTTGTTTTTTATTTTTCCAAATCTGACCATGAATGGGTTGACCTCCGGCATACTAAAAGCGAACACTGTGTTAATGATGAAACATGTCTCCCATTGTCAGACTATTGAAAGCGAGATCCAAACTAAACTTAGAAGCTTTCTTCAAAAGCTGGAATTCCATGTTTCCAGCTCAGATACAATACAATCGCAGACTGCATGTCAGAGATCAGGAAATTAGGGGCGAGGCAACCGTGTGTGCCAACAATCTGTCAACGATATCTATAGCGGATAAATTTATTTTAAAAAAAAATATTAGAATAGGAATCCAGGCACCGAAACGCATCAGCTAGGTGGGGAACGACAATCCATTGCTATCTAAGTGTTATTTTAAAGGACTTTGCCAGCATAAAATGGCTGTTCAAACCAAGCACCCAGAGCAGTTGAGTGCACCTTCCCAACTATCTCATTCCTCCTCTAAGCTCCTGTGCTTGGTTTGAACAGTCATTTTGTGCTGACTTCTAAGGAAAGTCCGAGAAATTTATTTAAGTAGATTGAAACAGCGTTGGCAAATATATGGGGCAACTTGGCCCTGAACCGCGTGCACCGCACTGAAAAGCTGTCTAGCCTCCATGATTAATGAATTTGGCAAAATCTACAAAGATTGCAAACGTTGCTCAACCCATCACAACTTCAAAGAGTAGCAGGTGGGAGAAGCAAGAACTTAAAACGCGTTTCTACTGTACATCAAATATTCCTTCAGCCATGACAGTCTTCATTCCTTAGCCGGTTTCTCGAGAAGATGCGGGCGCTATAAAAGTCTGGTAAAGCTATTTGACCCCATCCTATAGACCTTTGTTTGTGCCCAAACTTTTCCAGAAATGACCGAAAGCTGACTTTTTAATTTAATTTTTGAAATTTGTTTAATTCAATCTTTCAGAGTCCAGCTTGCTCCCGGCAAAGTTAACGCTTTCTCATTTCAGTGGTTTAGATGCCGAACTTTATGCCACTTCCAGAATGGGCTCATTGTTTGCACTAGACAAGGCTGGAGCATGCAGAACAAAACTATGGAAAATCACAAGATTGCCTGTGCCAGCAATCTCATTTGTTTATCACTGTCAGAAATAGAGATACAAGGACGTGGCGAAGGCGGTGGTGGTGGTGGGGGGACACTTAACACTGTAGGTGTTGCGGAGAAATTTCAAGATGTGGCACCAAGAAAAGCAGAAGCAGCATTCTTGGTCATGGACATGAGCAGGCTCTGATCTGAGATCTTAAAGGAGGTCACCACAGAATAGAGCTGGTATGTGGATCTGTGCTGCCGTAGTTAAATGGGTATATCATCTTCGTGGAGTTGACCGGTGAGGAGAAATCATTATCTACCCACTGAATAAGCAATAACTTCTTGATTAGCGAGGTCTCAGTGCTTGGACCTGCGCCGTTTGGCAAAAAAGGGCACTCTTACGCCTCTCAAAATGGAACGTTAACCTCGCCCGGTACTTTCTCTATAGGTCTACTGAGAGCAGCAGTCTGCTTTTTCTGGTAGACCCATGGAGAATGATTGGGACAGTGATTGAGCATGTGCACTGCTGCTCCATGCTAACGGGGAAAAGCTGCCAGTTTTGCCGATCCCAGACACCCACAGATCCTGTGGATAGGCAATAACTTCTCACCTGACAACCCTTTAAAGTAAATGAGTTGTGTCAATCTTAATTTATGGCATATCCTTAGGATATAAAGATGGTCTGATAGATGTAGGTCCAACATCTATTGCTAGAGTGTGGTTCCGCTGCACAATTCCCTTCTTCCAGCTCACACCTGGTCAGAAATGAGTGAATGTGTTCTCCTGTATCGGAAACACAAAGTCAGCAGATGCGTGGTCAACTCTCCCACTGACTGGTGGTTGGATATCAGCAAGGAGATAAGTGGAACCCCTTTCTAGAAAAAGGTGTTGGACCCATATCTGTCAAACATGGATAAGCCATGATTATCTCTCATCAGACAACCCATTTTAGGTTCTCTATTGTTTTAAAGTTGTCCAAATTCAGAAAAACATGGCTGTGCTTTGTAAGAAACAGCCTACCCCTGACAATGAGTGGTGCATTATATCGCAGCTCAACTCCATACACTTCAATGGGGCTGAAGCAGACAACCCATGGTCAGGAGTGGTGCAATTTCTTCAAGTTCTTAAAAAAAACGGAAGAATTGAACTCTAATGAAGAAGGGCATGACGGTCTAGTTGGACAAGAGATCTTCCCTCACAAGAGTTCTTCAGGTTCAACATGTAAGCTTTCGAAGTTTTAAATCCCAAGGAAGCCTATACACAATTGATACCGGTCGGCCAATCGATGATTGTTTGGTGGCACCAACCTCTCCCAACTCCTCTATACACAAAAACCCTCACAATCCTCTTCTGTGTTCTCTACAAGACAAGTATCTAACTGAGAAGGAAATAATTGTTGGTCTAAAACATGCTGTATCCTTATCTTCCCTATCATCTGTCCGGCAAAAGTCGGGAAACCCCCATGCAATACGGTTAACTTAGACTGCCGATAATGGTGGATTTGACTAATGTGAAGGTAGATGAAGATTTGTAGACCTGACCTGGGCAACCACAGAGATTACCTGATCCTTTAAGAAGTGAAACAAACACTTTTGAACCAGTAGGTCATGATGGCCTAGTTGGGCAAGAGATCTTCTCATGAGGAAGTCCATCAACTGGTATCTACAGATTCACCATGCAACTCATGAGGACCGTATGACCGTTTTCGTTGTCAAGCAATCGGTTGTACATAAAACCATATTCGCCCAATTGAAAAAGGAAGCACTGCTGGAAAGTGGATAAAGGCCAACATTCGGGAGCAAGGAATTTGGAGTTTGTCAACCCATGACTTAGTCTGTTTTGCGCTATGAATACAAAGTACAGGAAGAGGATGATCAGCGATTATATAATGAACAGAAAGGAAACTGGCCTCTGACACATCTGACTCACATTTTAGATATTTTTATAAAGTCTGTAAAGTTTCCAAAATGGAAAGAGAGCTATTCTGCTTTCCCAGCACAATCTACCCCAATATGAAACGTAGGCATCTTACACACTGCACCTGGCTCTGCCGTGACAAAGCCCGGCCAGGACTACTACTCTTTCAGTGCAGAGAAGTTTTAAAGGCCAAAAAGCCGAGTTACACCTGTCTATGTACTCAAGAGTTACAGGGCCAGATGAGGTTTGCATATGGAGGCATGTCTCGGAGGTCAGAAGAGTGAAGGGGCCAAGGCACGCCAGAACATACTCTGGACGTGTACTGATATTTTACTGAGGGGGCAGAGAGAACATAAACAGTTCTGATTGGATTACCAACACCCATTAACCCTTTGCAGTGCAAGAATTTGATGGCGGAGTCATTAACCCTCCCATTGCTACAGCACATTAAAGGGCAATTTTGGATACTATCGATATTAACGTCAACGATGCACTAAACGTTGATCACCACATGTCCAAAAATGGATTTCACAAAACGCAAAACTTGAATGTTGTTCCCATTATATATGAAGGGTATATATATCCTGGGAGGAGCTTTCTCACCTGCTCTTTGTCGCCCCCTACAAAGTATTTAGGAAGGAACATTTATTTGGTAATGGTTGTTACATTTAAACATTTAAAACACTGATCTGATTAATACAGTCACCCTATAGGCCAGAGCATAGAACGGAAGGAGAAGACGCTTGTGTCAGTCAATCTTACACTCAAGAATTAAAGCAATCAGTCATGCGCTCCCACGTATTCAAAGCATGGCGATAAAAGGTCCATCGAATACTGGGCCGGTAAGCATATTTATTTTTACAGTAATAAGTCCAAAAAGTGGCATGCATTAATTCCTCAAAGGGGTTCTCCACTACTTTGTAACTAGTGATGAGCGGGCACTACCATGCTCGGGTGCTCAGTACTCGTAACTAGTCATGAGTGAGCACTACTATGCTCGGGTGCTCAGTAATCGTAACTAGTGATGAGCGGACACTACCATGCTCGGGTGCTCAGTAATCGTAACTAGTGATGAGCGGGCACTACCATGCTCGGGTGCTCAGTAATCGTAACTAGTGATGAGCAGGCACTACCATGCATGGGTGCTCGATACTCGTAACTAGTGATGAGCGGGCACTACCATGCTCGGGTGCTCAGTACTCGTAACTAGTGATGAGTGAGCACTACTATGCTCGGGTGCTCAGTAATCGTAACTAGTGATGAGCGGACACTACCATGCTCAGGTGCTCAGTAATCGTAACTAGTGATGAGCGGGCACTACCATGCTCGGGTGCTCAGTAATCGTAACTAGTGATGAGCAGGCACTACCATGCATGGGTGCTCGATACTCGTAACTAGTGATGAGTGAGCACTACCATGCTCGGGTGCTCAGTACTCGTAACTAGTGATGAGCGAGTACTACCATACTCGGGTGCTCAGTAATCGTAACTAGTGATGAGCAGGCACTACCATGCATGGGTGCTCGATACTCGTAACTAGTGATGAGCGGGCACTACCATGCTCGGGTGCTCAGTACTCGTAACTAGTGATGAGTGAGCACTACTATGCTCGGGTGCTCAGTAATCGTAACTAGTGATGAGCGGACACTACCATGCTCGGGTGCTCAGTAATCGTAACTAGTGATGAGCGGGCACTACCATGCTCGGGTGCTCAGTAATCGTAACTAGTGATGAGCAGGCACTACCATGCATGGGTGCTCGATACTCGTAACTAGTGATGAGTGAGCACTACCATGCTCGGGTGCTCAGTACTCGTAACTAGTGATGAGCGAGTACTACCATACTCGGGTGCTCGGTACTCATAACAAGCAGCTGGATGCTCGAATGGGCAACATATATAATGGAAGTCAATGGGGAAATCGAACAGTGGCGCCCATGAGGATCCAACTGCTCTTTACGAGTACCGACCACGGTAGTGCTCACCCATCACTAGTTACGAGTACCGAGCACCAGAGCATCGTAGTGCCCGCTCATCACTATTTGTAACTTATTCTTTATAGGTTCTTTGGGGGGGGTTATCATGACTGTTGCAGCCTTCTTACTCTATCCAAACTGGAAAAGACAGTTTGGATGGAATGTGAAGGCTGCAGATGTACATTGGCCATTGATTTGCTGCACTGGTCTTGTGACGCCCCCCAAAAAACATCAGGAGACAATGTACAAAATACAGGGAAGTGGCGCAAATTTGGGTGGAAATTATATGTTTTAATCATTTTCCTAGACCAAACTTGGCCGATTAAGAATAAGTTATATTGCGGTGGAGAACCCCTTTAAACCAAAGCTTTATTTAAAAACTGGAGGCAAATTCAAAAATGATGCAAGTGATTGCCGCTTACTGTAATTACAACGCTTTCTGAGGTGTAATGTATTTTTTAAATTTTTTTTTTTTTTTACACAGCAGTGGCGAAGGTTTGGGGCATTCCCGATGTAAGGAGATGTGAATGGAGCCCTATATGGGCCGAGTTCCACTAAAACAGAAGTAGACTCATTCATGCAGGCCTCATTAGGATCATCTGTAGGAAAATGAGGCAAGTTACTTTGGAGGTAATTGCATTTATCGCTTTAAAGTGGTATAATAACAGGGCAATAATCTGCAAAGTCAAAGGAAATCATTTCAGGAAACGCGCAATCTGGTGCCCTAGATCTCTCCTTACAACTAAGGTGTGTGTGTGTGTGTGTGTGTGTGTGTGTGTGTGTGTGTGTGTGTACTGATCAAAGGGGAAGCCGGAGAAAAAGACGCAGCAGCTGCTTCAATGGAGAAAAGGCAGGTGTGTTCACGTACAACTCTTAACCCCCTCGAGTGAAAATGTCCAGTAGCTGGACATTTCGAAATAAAAATCCAATTATTTTGAGGAAAAGATAAAGAAAAGTTATGAAGAAGTTTCCTGGGAGCAGGGAAATCTATACGAAAGTGTAGAACATTTGTACTCTACCATCAAATTGGGATACTGAAAAGTGGTGATGGGGGAAGGAGGATGGAGGTCTGGATGCGAAGACTACTACTACCTACCGTAAGCGTGCAACTGAGAACTAAAGAAACCACTACCGATTTCTAAAACAATGTAATAGAAGCATTCAGCTGAGCAATACTCTTCTCAGACAAAAGCCGGGTTCACGTTTCCGAGTTTCAAGGTCCAGACTAAACAGACCTATATCATTCATTAAAATGGTGGAAAAGAGCTCACTCGAGAACTGGTCTTCTAGACTTGAGATCTCTATCGATTGCTAAAATGATGGAACAGTAGTGTTCAGCCAAGTTCTGCTCTTCTCAGAAACTAAAGAGACCTCTGCGGATCACCAAAACGATCAATCAAAAACTCAACTGAGCTGCTCTTCTCCGAGACTAAAGAGACCTCTACTGATTGCTAAAATGATGGAACACTAAAGCATTGCTCTTCTGTGGGGCTAAAAGGACCTCTAACAATTACTAAAATTATGAATCAGAAGAGCTCAGTTGAGCACAGCTCTTCGCCAAGACTAAAGTCAGCTTCATATGTCCAAGTATCACAATTCATGTACGGACTACAATTTCCAGACAAAGAGACCTCTTGACTGATGAAACAATGCAAAAGAGAGCGCACTCAAGAACTGCTCTGCACCAAGACTTGACACCTCTACTGATTGCTAAAATGATGGAACAGTAGTGTTCAGCCAAGCACTGCTCTTTTACGAGGCTCAAGACCTCTACAGATCACCAAAACGATGGATCAAAAGAGTTCAGTAGATCACGGTTCTTCTCCAAGACTAAAGCCGGCTTCACATGTCCAACTTTCACGGTTCATGTAAAAACTGGTTCATGTAAGAACTGCAATCTCCAGAGAAAAGAGACCTCTACTGATTGATAAAACAATGCAAAAGAGCAGCTCACTAGAGAACTGCTCTGCTCCGAGACCTCTGATTGCTAAAACAATAGAACTGTAGTGTTCAGCCGAGCGCTGCCAAAATGATGGGTCAGAAGCTCTTAGCTGAGAACTGCCCTTTTCCGAGACTAAAGACATCTGTACTACGATGTAATCAAAGCACTGATTGGAGAACTGTTCTCCAATGCTAGAGAGATCTCTACCGATTGCAAAAATGATGGATCAGAAACACTTAGCCGAGAACCGCTCTTCAAAACTAAAGAAACCTCCAATTATTAAAACGATGGAACAGAAGAACTCAACCCAGCATGGTTCTTACCGAAGACTAAAGCTGGCTTTACATGTCCAAGTGCGTTCGATTACAAGACCACAGAGGCCTCTACCGATCGTAAAATGACTGATGAGAAACTCTGCCGACAACTGCTCTTCTCCAAGACTAAATAGCCCTCTAACGATTGCTAGAATGATGGAATTGAAGAGCTCAGCTGAGCAGGGTTCTTCCCAAAGACTAAATCTGACTTCTCGAGGACTTCGATTTCCAGATGATCGTAGGTCTCTTAATCCGAACTCAATAGTCTCTGAGGTATATATAGGTATATATAGGAGACTAAGAGAAGAAGAAGAATCTGTACATGGATTCAAACTCGGACGTGTGAAGTTGGCCTTAGACAAAATTTATCAGCCAGTCTTCAGTGTCGGTGAAAGGGCTGAGAGCTGCTTCTTAGTGATTTTCGGTGAAAGGGCCGAGAGCTGCTTCTTAGTAACTTTAGCAATTGGCAAACCTTTCATACCACTTTTGGAATATCAAGAGTTGTTAATGTTACTAACAGATTAAGAGGTGATCATTTCAGGACTCGGTCTCTGAAACATCCAGCCTAAATTTACGAGGGTGGTGCCATTTCATTAGTATGTATGGAAAGTTTTCACGGTGGCGAAAAGTGGTACTGCAAGTGAAAATGGCTATAAATTGAATTTCTAATCTATTGTGAGATACCATTTCTGCTTTAAATATTGCTTAACCCCAAAACAGACTTTCTTCACATCTGTACAACATTATCTACAATATTGCAGATGATTCAACGTTGTGCAACACTAAATAGTTTTTGCATTATAAATTCCATAACCATGTACAGTCCGATCCGACTTTATTTAGGTCTCGAGTCGAATGCGGCTTAGACAGCTTCTTTATGCAGCTTGATTTAAGGTCCATGCAAAACTTAAACTTCTCACCCCCATAAAGACAGTGTTTGGACTGTGCTCGTCATTAGAAAAATACCGCTACGAGGACTGTCTCTGTATTATAAACACAGACATTTGCTCTGTGAAAGCATAAAAAGGAAATCTCACATGTTCTGGGTCACGGACATCGCAGCGTTTCCTTCATGGAATCTAAACACTAAGCTGATGCATGCGGAGAAGAATTAGGTAATGCTACAAAGAAAAGTCAAGCGAGTCCAACTGATCGGGTGCCAAGAAAAAAAAAAATGTTCTTATGGGAGTGATGAGCTTTACAATTGACCCTATAGATGCACGACTCTTCGTAAACATGGCAGAGCATTCATGGATTGGAGTCTTTGTTTCCTGAGTTAACTAAGAATCTGTCAACAAGCTGCTTTCAATGGAAACTCTTCTTTTTCGAAACTCCTCCGTGCTGATTTATGACCACATCAAAGTTCATCTCAACTGTAATGTAGATTAGGGTCATAAATGACGACTCTGATGATGGATTCTTAAGAAAATTATTTCCCCATACGTTGGCAGCTGCAGAACGAGTTAACACAGAAGCAATCAGTGAGCTAGTTCTAATGGGAAAGTTTCACTTTTGTGTGTCTTACTAAACTGCTGTGTCCCGATTTAGGACAAGAACTTTGTCGTGACAAAATAAAGACAGCTGCACTCAAATGCTAAAGCGTGCAAATAATGAATGCAAGAATATAGATATGAATTACTCTATAAGGAAATCTAGGAAAAAATTGAGATCTTTAGCATACAAAAATGGTCATTTCGATATCTGCCCAATAGCCACATCAAGGCATGTCTCGTTTACTGGGAACCTAATGGCCATTTCGATATCTGCCCAGTAGCCACATCAAGGCATGTCTCGTTTACTGGGAACCTAATGGCCATTTCGATATTGGCCCAGTAGCCACATCAAGGCATCTCATTTACTGGGAACCTAATGGCCATTTCAATATCTGCACAGTAGCCACATCAAGGCATATCTCATTTACTGGGAACCTAATGGCCATTTCAATATCTGCCCAGTAGCCATGTCAAGGCATATCTCGTTTACTAGAAACCTACACGTTTGTTTTTGCATGTCATGTTCAGTTTTACCCCTGTTCACACTCCATGTCTAGATTATGGCGTCATGCCCTCTGACTGTGCACTCCACCCCCATTAGCCACAGGTAATTTTATTCTCTAATAGCAGGTTCCTACATGCTCATTCACAGAAGGTTTGTAACCCAAAGAGAGTGGATTCAGTTTAGTGTAGGTTCCCACTAAACAAGATCTGCCTTGACGTGGCAACTGGGTACATATCGAAATGGCCATTTTTGTATGCTAAATAACTCAATTTTTCCTTGACTTCCTTTAGCAGTAATGCCTATCTATATTCTTGCATTCATTGTTTGCATGCTTTAGCATTTCAAAGTGCAACTCTTTTGTACGTAATGTTCAGTTTTACACCCGTTCAGACTGCATTTTAGTAGTGCAATCAGTCTTTTTGTCTAGATTATGGAGTCATGCTCCCTGACTGTGCACCCCTCCCCTATTAGCCATAGGTGATTTTATTCTCTAATAGTAGGTTCCTACTTGGCCTTACACATGGAGGTTTGTAACACAAAGCCTTCAGTTTAGTGTAGGTTCCCAGTAAACGAGATATGCCTTGACGCGGCTACTGGGCAAATATCAAAATGGACATTTTTGTATGCTAAATATCTCAAGTTTTCCTAGATTTCCTTAAACAGTAATGCATATTTATATTCTTGCATTCATTGCTTTAGCATTTAAGAGTGCAACTGTGTTTTTGTTTGTCATGATCAGTTTTGCACCTGTTCAGACTGCATTTTGGGAGTGCAGTCAGTCTTTCTCGAGAACTTTGAGGTGGTCATCAGCACAGAGTTGTTCCGAAAAAGTCAATTAGAAGGGACTTACTGACGGAATTTTCATTAATGTATTCTACGGCTCACATCGTGCAGGAAAACAGGTTCTAAACAGGCAAAAAGTGCAATATTTTTGAATGAAACTCAAAGTGAAAAATGTTATTGTAGCCCAAACTACATCCATTTAGGTTAAAGGAATCCGTCCACCGAAAGGTGTCGATATCCTTTAAGGGAACCTTTTTTTTTCCTTCTATGAAGTAACTTCTATTTCATGCACACCATAACGAAACCTAAGCTACTATAGCAACATATTACTGTTTGTTCTACGCTGGTGTTTTGCAAATAATCAGAAATGAAGAGGAAGTTCGGTTTAGTGGTTTGAGCTCTCCGAGCCATTTACAGGCAAACAGCCTCTGGATTAAGACCCACATTCCCTTCCAGGGTGGCAGAAAATAAACATACGTTGTGGTAAGAGTAAAGTTTCAATACCAGTCCAGTGCTCCTTTATGGCGGCTTGTTCAGGCCCATACCGGAGCAAAGAGTTGGCGTTGATAGTCTACGGTCAGGGTTCTTGTCTCATTTAAAGGGGTGTTCTTCACAAATGATGACACATTGCTGGTGGAAGTCACTGCCAGACGCACATTTTTCCAGACTTGACCAATTACCCAAAATGTAGCATAAGCTTGGCTCCAAGTCTACCAGAACGAAGGCCACTTATAGAGCGCCTCTTATGTCCATATGGAATGGCATCAGTAAGGGGTGATAGAAAATATACCTTCCAAGTTTAGCCAGTTGGCAACACAAATGATGGGCCAAAAATGGTACGCGAAGTGTGTTGGCAAATATTTTTGCCTGTAGCCACAGCCTCTTTACAACCATTCCCTCCCTAATCCCCATCACCCCTAAGCGACGTGACACCGTCAACCATCTAAGGTGGCATCACTATATCTAAGGGGTGATAGAAAATATACCTACCAACTTAAGCATTACACGAAATAGGCAAAAATGGTAAGTGAAGGGGGCAGCCGAAAATGTTTGACTGTAGCCAAACTCTCTTTACAACCATTCCCAGCCCAATCCCCATCATCCCTAATTGACGTGGAACCACAAACCTAAGGTGGCATCACTATATTTAAGGTGTGATATAAAATATAACTGCCAACTTTAGCCAGTTGGCATCACAAGAGATAGGCAAAAATGGAACGCGAGGTGTGCTACAGAAATTATTTTAACCACAGCCTCTTTACAACCAATCCCTTCCAAATCTCCGAAGCATCGTGGCACCAGCAACCGTCTAAGGTGGTATCATTATATCTAAGTGGTGACAGAAAATATACCTGCCAACTTTAGCCAGATGGCATCACACGAAATAGGCAAAAATGGTATGTGAAAAGTGTTGCCGAAAATGTTTGAATGTAGCCACATCCCTTTACAACCGTTCCCTCCTCAATCCCCAATCCTAAGTGACATGTCCCCACAAATCTAAGGTGATATCACTATATCTAAGGAGCAATAGAAAATATACCTGCCAACTTTAGCCAGTTGGCATCACACGAGATTGGAAAAAATAGAATGTGAGGTGTGCTACAGAATTTTTTTTAGCCATAGCCTCTTTACAACCAATCCCTGTCATCCTCAAAGAGACATGGCACCACAAACCTTCTAAGGTGGCATCTCTATATCTAAGGGGTGATAGAAAATATACCTGCCAACTTTACCCAGTTGGCTACAGACGTAAAAGGCATAAATGGTACACGGTGTGCTGCCGAAAATTTGACTATAGCCACAGATTCTTTACAACCATTCCCTACCCACTCCCCATCATCCCAACTACGTAGCACTGGGAACCTTCTAAGATTGCCAAGTTTTGGAAAATTTTAACTGTTTCAGCTGAGCCAACTTTGCACACTTTTCCGGAAGGTCTTAAGTACGATGAAAAATTCACATATCTCACATCTTAAAATAAATTTCTTGCTTGGTGTACAGTATAGGTCAAACTGTTCTAGATTCTGAGTAAGGTGTGGACAATTATTGACTAAGCCATCTAAAGTCCAACGTCTCTTACAATAATTGGACATTATATGATTTCCAGTAAAACCGTCATACGCAAGATAACAAAGAATGACTATCAAAGCTATTCGCATACTGTCAAGATAAAAGTCCACATTTCTCAGGAAAATTTTGAAAGAAATTTATTAAATGTAATCTACCACGTAGTCATGATGGCCAATTGTGCAAGAGTAGAAACTGGTTCATGAGAACAATTACAGCTGTCTCTTTGATTGCACCAAATTGTGAATGTCAAAGGCAGCCATGATGATTCACTGTTTTTCTTCTCAGACTGCCAATAGACTACTAACTTATCTAAATTAGTCCTGAGAGTGGTAAGGGTAGCCAGATTTTTGGAGTGCAAAATAAAAAAAGGCAATACACACTAAAGAAATTGTCTGAAGTTAAGAGATTCTTGGCAGAGTTGAGGTTGCCACCAACATTACGACCCTACTTGTCTTGGTCGTGAAATATTTGGTTGTAACCTCACCACCGGTGAGCATTTCTTAATTAACTTGGTCTTCACTGGCGGAGATAAATTATGGCCTTCACCTAAAAATATTTTAGTTGTTAACACTCATATTAAGTATTTTAAGGTCACCGAAACAATGTCATGTAGGCCATCCTTAGGCTATGCTACATATTTTCAACAGGTATGTAACACATACTGTCATGCTCGTCAGCCAAAACACTTAACCAACCAGGAACTCAACTGAGATGCACTAGAGAGGGTCATGTACAGTATGCTCAAGACCAAGCCACATCACATCTACAATGCAGCTGTTCCACGAGTTAGGACAGTGAAGAATTAAGTGGCCCTGTTCTAAAAAATGCTCCCGAAAACACATCAAAGCCTTTCCAGAATCAAGAGCACCTTTCTGACCCCACTGTCAAAGTGCATAAAAAAATACATAAAAATTAGATGGTTACAACCAGTTACATAATTAAGTTTGAAATGAAGCTCAAGATGATGACCACCTCTACTTGGTCAAAGGTTAATACCCAAATCCATTGAAAACTTGGAAATGTTTAAGTAATGAGGAGTGGTTTGCTTGAATTGTCACCATAGCACCTTCCTATGTAATGACTGAACTGCCCCCCAAGTGAGTGGGTGTCCCGGTTCAGGACTTTTCTCCTACTAGGAATGAATCTCATTTTGACTCAAGCCATCTATGTGTTAGAGATCTGAATGTTCACCATGTAACAAAGCTAACTCTAAATGTCAGACCGAGACCAAGGTAAAGAAATAAACAGGACAACTGAGTACACAAGTATTCTCAGATATTACTATTTAAAGGGAACCTGTCATCAGAAATTTAGCTATAAAGCTAAAAGTTCCCCCCTCTGCAGCTCCTGGGCTGCATTCTAGGAAGCTTCCTATAGATTTTGTGTCACCTTTTATCCCAAAATAAACACTTTATAAACTGGTACCTTTTCGTATGTAAATTTCTTAATTTTCCATGTGGGCGGGCTGTCTGATGTACGTTGCTGTTCCTCCATCATATTTATGCCGTCCCCGAACGCTGAATTTGAAAGTTCAGGACACCGCCCCTGGGTGCCCGTGGTCCAGCGCATGCGCTGTTCCACTGTAGCGGTGCCGTGCACTGTGTGCACGTGCGACCGCTGTGACGCTTTGCGCGGGCACGAGGTTATGGGCGGCGCTGTTAGTGTCATCAGTAAGTGCCGCCCATAACCTCGTGACCGCACTTTCCCCTATTCCTCCAGCGTTATGCGCAAGCGATGGAGGAATGATGCCCGGACGTCCCCTCCTTCCCATCATGCTCAGCACGAGGTCACGAGGTTATGGGCGGCACTTACTGATGACACTAACAGCGCCGCCCATAACCTCGTGACCGCGCAAAGCGTCACAGCGGTCGCACGTGCACACAGTGCACGGCACCGCTACAGTGGAACAGCGCATGCGCTGGACCACGGGCACCCAGGGGCGGTGTCCTGAACTTTCAAATTCAGCGTTCGGGGGCGGCATAAATATGATGGAGGAACAGCAACGTACATCAGGCAGCCCGCCCACATGGAAAATTAAGAAATTTACATACGAAAAGGTACCAGTTTATAAAGTGTTTATTTTGGGATAAAAGGTGACACAAAATCTATAGGAAGCTTCCTAGAATGCAGCCCAGGAGCTGCAGAGGGGGGAACTTTTAGCTTTATAGCTAAATTTCTGATGACAGGTTCCCTTTAATAAATGCAGCTCCTCTCCTTCGATCACAAGAACAGGGTCCTCCATGGTCCATTGTGAGCTTGAAGCAATACTGAGCATGTGTGACCCCACTCACCCATTCACGGCTTATATTAGTGGTCGCACATGCTCCATTTACACACTCAAGAACAGTTAGGGTCACAGTCGCAAAGACCACCGGAATGATACATTTATCATCTAACTTGGGGATCAGTGATCAATATGGTTCACAGGACAAACCCTTTACGAAGTGTTAAAAGGTCATGTGAGACTTTAATGTTTATCTAGAGAAGCCCCATTCTACTAATCAGTGGGGGTCCTAGCAAGTTTTCAAATAACCTATGGCTATGTAGTAACTTTAGGGCTGAATCTTCATGGCAACTTTGACCACGAGACAGGTAGTGCTTCTAGAGGTCGCCTGTTGCCTCTAGTGCATCGAAGCAAGTTGTTCCAATTTAAAGGGGGGGGAACAGTTTGGTTGATTTCCTGCCAGTGTTTCGGAACTTTTTTTTTGTTTTTTAGAGATCTGGGCAGTACATGCTGCTAAATACAGCTGACAGGCTCGTTACATTAGCATAATTGTCCCAGTTTAGTGATTACAAGCCGCTGTCATATGCAAGAGACCACAACCGCGCTGTCATCATCGGTCACTCGTTCTGGAAATGAGTCATCGGCCCCTGAAAACATGAAGAGCCATATCTAGGTCTCGAGACTGTACATTTTCTATTGCAAAAGAGTCAAGTTTGGCCGGAAACACCACTTCACTCTGAAATTATATCCGTGATTGATCACTGGGTGCAATAACGAAACATTACAAGGCAACAACAAGACTATTCAAAACTGCATTTTGTCAGTTTTCCAAAAACTTGGGTGATATCCAATGTGGCCGACCAAGTTATGTCAAGACCGGATCGCTTGGACCGCATTTTTTTTTATTTTTAAAATAACTAGTGAAGGTAGAAGAGGTTTTGCCTTCCATATCAACCGGCTTTTACGAGATGACATTTATGTGTGTGTAGAGATCTATATATATCCAACACCGGGTCAAAGATCTTTTACTATACTATATAGTACGCCGTCCTCTCATTTCACAGCGCAGTTTACACACACCCGCCACCTAACTAAAGAGAATAAAAGAATAACTGTCAGCTTAGGCCAAAATCGGCATATTCATGCGTGATAATTGTATCTTGCCTTTATCAGGCAGCACGTCTCCAATACAAATACATCCGGACTTGATCACTCGACCTCCGTTAAAAAATAAAATAAAAAAATTATTTAGGGATTGTTTGATGCCGCTTAAAGTTCAAAATGTCACCAAAACTGTAGTGCTGGTGAGACTTACCGCCACCGCTTGGTCTCAGGCTCACCAGCACCCTGTCGGTTGTCCACATGTGCTGCCATCCTCTCTTCTGGCTGGGGACGCACCTAGTTTGTAACGGAGCGCTATTTCCAGGAAATTCATCTCACTGTAAGGCTGGTGAGGCACTATGTATTTAATGCACTCTCCCATTAGGGGAGGTGCCTGCAGAACGCCTTAAGTCAGTCTCCAGTTTGCTAGCTAGTTTGTCAGGTTCCTGTGCTTCTGTCCCGTTATCCCTGTGTCCGTCACCTGTACCTGCCTTCCCATACCCATCTATCCCTGCCATGCCACCATATCTGTCCATACCCACCTGCCTGTCTTCCCCAGCCATCGCACCTGCACCTATGCATACCTGAGTAAGTCTCCTGTTCTAGGGGTCAGATGCCACAGTCCCGCTCACTGTCACAGGAGTGATACCTGGCGTATATCTTGCGGTACGAGTTTAGTTAAGCACGTCCCACTAAAGGGTAAGCCTGGGTCCCCCCTGTGGTCTAGTGGGTACATTAATCTCGATCGCTGCTCCTACACCGGCTGTGAGCATTACAAAAACACACTCCATGTGAGTATTAAAGGGGTTGTCCTTGTACTACTCTGTCAATATAAGACCGGTGGGGGACTGACATCCGGCACCCCACCAATCAGCTGTTATCAGCTTCGCAGGCCAATGTAAACAGAGTACAGAGCAGAACTTGGCCTCTAAATAGTGTTATGGAGCTGTGTTGTCTTGTAGACTGTTTATAGCCGAAAGCTTCTGGATCTGTTATTGGTGGCTCTGCCATCTACCAATTTCATGAATATAAAATTAATGGACAACCCCTTTAAGAGGGCCTATTACTTGCCGCAACCATATATATTTTTTTATCTAGTGTAAATTTTTCAGTTTTCCTGAATCCGGCGTAGTTTTTTTTCTTCTGTGCCTCTCCATTCTTGAGATATGGCCCCCTCTTCCCTGTATGTATATGTAGTCTTGTTAGCCATATGGGTGTGGTCCTCTGCTCTTCACTATGAGTCTTTTTTTTTAGGACCACGCCTAGATTTATACACCGGGAAGAGGAGGCCATCTCAGGAACGGAGAGGCGCAGCAACAAAAGAAAAACCTTGCCAGATTCAGGAAAACGTCAGCATTTACACCAGGTAAAACAAAATACCTATTTATGCCAAGTGACAGATCCCTTATACGGATTAAGCATGACTTAAAGAGAACCTGTCACCACTTTTTTGGCCAATAAGCTGCGGCCACCACCGGCTCTTATATACAACATTCTAACATTCTGTACAAAAAGCCCAGGCCGCTGTGTAAAAAAACAAAAAAAAAACACTTTATAATACTCACCTAACGGTACGGTTGCGCTTCGGTAGATTCTAGTCAGATGGGCGTCTCCGTTCTCCGATGCCGGCACTTCCTTTCGGCTATCTTCGTCCTCCTCCTGAAGCCTGTGTGCATGACGCATCCTACGTCATACACACTCGCCGATCCCGCGCAGATGCACTACAATGCTTTGATCTTCCCTGCTCAGGGCACATCAAAGAGCGCCTGCGCAGGACTTCAATGTTGGCGAGTGTGCATGACGAAGGACGCGTCATGCACCGCAACTACAGAAGGAGGACGAAGAAGGCCGAAAGAGGTGGCGCTGACACCGGAGAACGGAGACGCCTATCTGACTAGAATCCACTACAACGCGACTGTTAGGTGAGTATTATAAAGTGTTTTTATGTGCTACACAGCATGATAGAATGCTGTATATAAGAGCCCAGTCGTGGTGGCCGCAGCTTATAGGCCGAAAAAGTGGTGACCCGTTCCCTTTAAGAATTGTATCCTACTGATTCCCATAGGAGCCTTTTAAATTCTATAGGTGCCATTCCGAGGCTTCAAAATGGCTATCCTTGCCTTTTACGACGGGCAAGCCTGGATATTTGTAGATGGGGTGAGCTTTACGGAAAGGGGAAGGAATAGATTTGTCTGGGGTTTTCACTGCAGACCGATCAGAGAAATTTTATCTTCGTTCCAAAAGTATGATCAGACTGACACAAAAGAAAAAACTAAATCAAAAGTTGTGCCGAGAAGCGGTCATTAACTCTGCCGCAACGCTACTCACTACTTGTGACTATTAAAACATGAAAGCAGGAATAATCCGTGCTAGGAAAAAAAACGAAAACGAGTACAAGACATCTACTTTTCCCAGAGAACAGAGATAAGTTTTCAGATTCTGGAAAACAGTTGTGAACATCGGAGCGACGAAACGTGAACCGTCACCATCTGAAAGAAGAGTCATGCCTGAGCTACCCCGCTAAGAAACAAAAAAGGAGCTGAAACTTCTCAAACCTTCAGAAATGTTGGATAAGAGGAGAAATCCCACAAGGGGCGCCACATTTTCCGGAGAGGTCAAACAGCTGTCTAAAAAATTAGCTGATTTTTTTTCTTGCTTCGCTAAACCATTAGCTGGAAAAAAAAAAAAAAGTATGAACGTCTTTCATTCACAGGGTCGTGTTTGTCTGTCTTGGCCTGAAACTTGATCCGCACCTTGGCTGACATTTCGCTGAAGATACAGGTGGCGAGTACCAACTGCAAAAACCCTCACATTTTCCTACACAAAGTAGAATTTTACTCATGTCAAGTAGGCAAATCGGTGAGGAGCTGAACGGTGGCTATTAACCCCTCACCACAGTCATCAGGCTCCGGAAATAAAATTCCAACACTGGGTTCATTTATAATCCTGGGGAAAGAGTAAAAGTCCGCGTTCTCCTAGGGAAGCCAAAAAAACCCAAACAAAACAAGGCTGCTTTCTTCCAATAAAAACCAGCGCCACATCTAGACACAGGTTGATCCATGTTTTCTTGTGGCAGGTGCTAAAGAAACACCTCTGGTGGTCAACAACCCTCCGGTTAGTAGAGTTGTGCAAAAGATGTCCAGCAGCCGTATCAATACACAGACCGTGGCTACCGGACCAAAGTTCTACGAAGCTCAATTTACTTTCCCACTTTCATGGCGCTTCTTCAGATTAGTAGGACAGCGCATCATCACGACACAAGCCGCAACATCGTGCCAAGACTTACCTCTTAGAAGAGGCGCCATGGATGCCGTAACCTAGGAGGTGGTTTGTCTGGCAGCAAATAAAATTTTATTCAATCCATGGTATCTCAGCCTATATCTGGTAGGAATCCAGGTTACCTTTCTTCCCGAAAGACCTGATGGACTTTGGAAATTCAAGATTAATAGAGACCATGTTCATGTCCGACATCTCTGCTGATCTGTTGCGCTCGCTCTAAGTTTCGGCGGCAGCAGCAGTCAACCAGAAATGCTTAGTTCCAAAGCTACCCCTGATAGCAGCCATGACCGGATACTGCACATTCGCCTCCTACTGAATAATAGTCTGATGTGTAGTACTCAGCCACAGCCATTATAAGACGGGCATTTCTGACCATTTGCAGCCATTGGGACCGAAGGCAGCTGATCGGAGGGGGTGCTGGGTGTAAGATCAATTCTGATCAGACACTGATGACCTATCCTAAGGATAGGCCATCAATATTAAAGTAGTGAGTGGCCAAACTCTTTAAATACACAGATGGGCGGCTAGTCTTGCCAAAATCGGACGACTGTAGTCTAAAGATGGCCACCCACATAAGACAGCTGTTGTATGAAGATTAATATGGCTGACAGCTATCTCTTCTGAAAAATACATGAGCCGTTCAGATGTTTTCAATGGGGGGGGGGGGGGAGAGGAGCAGAAATCAGCTGCCAGATTCCTCTCTGGCAGTGGTACATGTTCTTCAAAAACAAGAGATTCGGACATTGGACTGCCAACAGCCCAATCCTTCTCTCCACCGACATTGAAAAGTTGAGAAGACCCCAATACACATCCAACGTGTATGGGGGTCTAATGGGTGTAAGGAAGAGACCTCACTGGTAGACCCCCTATAGTATTCTAGATGTCTCCAAAGGTCAAACAAAAACTCTTCACTTATTCTGACTTCTTTGGATGCTTCCTATTGAACGATCAATCAAAACACAAGTAGAAATCATTGTCACCACCGGAGCTGGAAAGCCTTAGCTTGACTTCGGATTTTACCCCCCATCTGTAGCATTTGCTATGAGTTCCCTGGAAATCTGCAAGTTGCTTCCCCCCCGGACACTTGGTGGACATTTTTAGATACTAGAGCAGTCATGGGAAAGCTGACGAACGAGGACCATTGCCAGTTTCCTGACTTAGAAAGCGTATCAGTCACTGTCCGAGAGCGGACAGGGGGACTCCATGCTGCTATTAAGTGAGGAGCAAACACTTACTGTGACTGTGACTAGAGATGGGGACAACATGTTATCCTTACGTGAGCAATGGACAACTTAAATTGCTAAAATGTAGAAGATCTAAAAAAAATAAAAATTATTATGGGCATGAGAATTTTTTTTTTATTTAAATGATGACCTATTCTTAGACCCTTGGGTGTTCGAAACCTGGCATCCTCCCCGATCTGTTTCGAGTGGGCTCCACACACTGTGTAGTGGCCGTTCTTGGGTGGTACTAGAACTCACCTCCCATTCACTTCAATGGAAGCTGAGCTGCAATGATTGGGAACAGCAACTACACAGTGTGCAGAGATCTTGCTTTTCATGCGCCATATACTCTGTACAGCCAACCATGGCGGGACCTGCAAAAAGCTGATCGTAGAGGTGCCAAGTAACCCATCCCCCCTAGATCGGATAAAGAAGGTCATCCATTTTTTTAGTCCCCAAAAATGCTTTAAATAGGCTACAGTAAGCCTTACGAACAGTTTCAAAGGGTTAACTTGCAGCAAGAAGTGCTAAATGAATCCCACGACATGGGCCGCTGATAAATTTGGCACGTCTTCACCCTGCCTACACCAAGTTTACGCTATGGAGACGGAATTAATAAATGTCGTCCATGGGTATGTGTAGTAAACAAGGTGAAGGTTACGTGAAATCTAAATTAATATCGGTCAAGTTTGGACAAGTTCAGAGCTGGGAAACTCAGAATCATCCGCCACATGGGAGAGAAGACTAGGACCGGATAGGATAAAGCAACGGAGACTTGTGGGTGAGTTATGCGGCTCTTGGCACGCTGCTCTACTGCCTGAGAAAGGGACTTTCCTACATAATCACTATTTTCAGCGTGTAACTCACTGAACGTGTATCCAAGAGGCAGAGGAATGGATTCATTCTCCAGTCCTGTGAGGACAACGTATGAGCTCATGTCAGAAGTTTCCACTTATATCCTCAACTGTTTTGAATAGGTTTTCCAGTGAGGATCAGAAACCATACATGCTACCATCATCCGCAAAACAAACGACCATGCTAAGCACCTAAAGGAGCCCCTCATCGCCCACACAAGTGTCCTAGAGAACTCGATCTACATATATTCCCTAAGGTGGCCACACGAGATCAATGTTGACCAAATCTGAAAATTTCAGTAGAATCAGCAGGACATCTTATGGGTATAGGGGTTGTCCAAACCTTTCTTGTTGGCAAATATAGGAAAAAAATAAATAGGCTGTTGGTTGTCAACATGCCCAATCCTATTTTTTCCCAAGGAGAGACTTCCTTACTTCTCCCCATGGAGAACACTAGTGAAAGCCAAACTGGGCATGCTCATGTACTGGAGGTAATCGCCAAAAAATGCTGTTGGTCAAACGAGCATTTAGGCAACTGCTATCTAAAGTTGATTCAACCTGCCAAGAGCCTCAACCGAATGCAGGTAAAAAGTCAAAGTTAAAGAGGACCAATGACTTTAAAAAAATAAATTGCATCAAATACCTTGTAAATATCCCTGAGAGCCCCTATTTATTCCGGTCTTTTCCGTTTTGCGTTATGTCGCTCCATTTCAGAGATACTCTTATTTGTTGCTTCGGAGCGCAGTACGGCAAATTTCTAATTGCAGACCAAGTGGGTGTTTCCTTAGAGTCTTCTCAGCGGGTTTATGCTTTTCCCTTGCCCTCCTAGACGGTGCCAATTGCAGTTTGGCAGCTGATCTAGCAGTTTATCAATATTTTTCAGCGTCTGGAAAGGAGGAGTGAAAGCAACCACACTCCAAAGAAGACTCTGAAGACACACCCTGTTGGACTGCGAGCAGAGATTTCACATACAGTGCTCCAGAAGAAACAAATGTGAATATCTCTGTAACGGAGTGACGCAGCTCAAAATGGAAAAGGGCAACAGAATTAGAGGTGGTCAGGGATTTATACAAATCATTTAAAGGGAACCTGTCTCCACTTTTTTGGCCTATAAGCTGCGGCCACCACCATCGGACTCCTATAAGACTCCTATATAAGAGCCCAAGCCGGGAGAATAACATAAAAAAACACTTTATAATACTTACCTAACGGTCGCACGGTGGGCCTTATGGGGGTCTCCTTTGTCCGGTGCTGGCGCCGCCTCTTTTGGCCATCTTTGTTCTTCTCTAGCCGCGGTGCATGACGGGTCCGATGTCATACACACTCGCTGGCATTCAGGTCCTGAGTAGTGCAGATCAAAGTATTGTAGTGCGCCTACGCAGGACCGACGAGTGTGTAGGACGTATCCGCGTCATGCACCCAGGCTTCAGAAAGAGGACGAAGAGGCGGTGCCGGCACCGGACAACAGAGACGCCCATAAGGCCCACCGTGCGATCGTTAGGTAAGTATTATAAAGTGTTTTTTATGTTATACCCCCAGCCTGGGCTCTTATATACAGCATGTTAGAATGCTGTATATAAGAGCCTGGTGGTGGTGGCCGCAGCTTATAGGCCGAAAAAGTGGTGACAGGTTCCCTTTAAGGAAGTGACAGATCTTTAAATAGGAAGGCCCATCAACCTAAAGTCACGGGGAATAATTTTTCAATACCAACCCACTGCTAAGGCATAGTTCATGGTTGTCCATCTTAGTAGAGTACAGAGTGCACTATTTCAGAGGAACTTCCCTATAGCTCATGGAAATGCAATAATATCAGTGATTTGCTATTTTTGAAGGTCCCTGATATACAACAAGTTCCTTCAAGGGGTGGACCTTCCCATCGAAGAGTTCAACACTTCTGCTGAAATAATAACATTCTTTGGTTGGAGAGAACGTTCCAAGATAGAGCTGACTTGTGCATCCGTCCTAAGCTTTCTTACATTTCCTGAACTGAGCGTTATGAATGGCAACGCTTCCCATCTTCCCACAGCTCCTCCTTAGACCCAGATAAAATGGGCAAGAAAAAGAAAGTTCCATAACAATGCGGTCATATCTTCCCACCAAGTTGGAAGAAACAGAATTATCCTTAAGTATCCCACCATACGTCATTTCCATTCAGGACTTGCAAACATAAAAAGATACTTCTAATGAAAAGTTGGGTGGTGAAGTTAAGGACTACATGGTCCAAGATAGCTGGAAAATAGCACTTAAAGGGAACCTGTCATGTAGGTTTTTTTTTTATATTAAACTGCCCCAATGTGTTTTAAATGATGCAATGTGCATCACTAATGTGGTTTTAAAAAAAACAAAAAAAACATGTATTTAACAAAAAGACTTTATATGCTTGGGTGACTGCAGCACATACCTTAGGTTTCAGTCATAGAGGTCATTTTGCTGGGATCAGTCATGGTCATTCAAGCTCAGGCATGATTTTTTTTATTTTTTTTTTTTTTAACATAGTCCCGTCCCAAGCATGGTAATTGATTACACCACAGGTCCTTCACCATCACTTCTCTGCTGAGCTCCACCCATTACGGTCACAATATTGTGACATCAGCACAGGTCCTGCTCATCCATGTCTCTTTCGCTGATTACCACAGATCCTTCAATATCCCTTCTCTGCTGAGCTCCAACCCATTCTGGTCACATGATTGAGATCAGGACAGGTCCTGCACAACCATTTCTCTTCTGCTTAATACTACAGGTTTTTCAGTATCACTTCTCTGCTGAGCTCCACCCATTACGGTCACATGATTGTGACATTGGCACAGGTCCTTTACCACCACTTCTCCAAGAAGAGGTGGTGAAGGACCTGCGCTGATGTCACGATTATGTGACAACAATGGGCGAAGCTCAACAGAGAACTGATGTTGAAGGACCTGTGATAATCAGAAGAGAAGTGGTTGTGCAGGACCTGTGCTGATCTCACGATGATGTGACCGTAATGGGCGGAGCTCAACAGAGAATTGATGTTGAAGACCTGTGATAATCAGAAGAGAAGTGGTTGTGCAGGACCTGTGCTGATGTCACGATGATGTGACCGTAATGGGCGGAGCTCAACAAAGAACTGATGTTGAAGGACCTGTGATAATCAGAAGAGAAGGGGTTGTGCAGGACCTGTGCTGATGTCACGATGATGTGCCCGTAATGGGCAGAGCTCAACAGAGAACTGATGTTGAAGGACCTGTGATAATCAGAAGAGAAGGGGTTGTGCAGGACCTGTGCTGATGTCACGATCATGTGACCGTAATGGGCGGAGCTCAACAAAGAACTGATGTTGAAGGACCTGTGATAATCAGAAGAGAAGGGGTTGTGCAGGACCTGTGCTGATGTCACGATGATGTGCCCGTAATGGGCAGAGCTCAACAGAGAACTGATGTTGAAGGACCTGTGATAATCAGAAGAGAAGGAGTTGTGCAGGACCTGTGCTGATGTCACGATCATGTGACCGTAATGGGCGGAGCTCAGCAAAGAAGTGATGTTGAAGGACCTGTGGTCTTACCAATTACAATTCTGGGACGTGACTAAGTTGAAAAAGATTTGTGCTTTAACTTGAGTGAGTGACTGATCCCAGCAAAAGCTCCACCCCTATGACTGAAACCTAAGGTATGTGCTGTATTCACTTAAGCACATAAAGTCCTTATTTAAGATAAATACATGGAATTTGTTTTTAAAAACCATGTCAGTGATGCACACTGCATTACTTAAAACACATTGGGGGAGGATTAATATCAAATAACGGCATGATAGGTTCCATTAATACTGCCCTCTTGGGCAGGGTTCTCTCCTCCTGTACCAGGCTGTGCCTTGTATTGGTCATGAGTATTGTACTTGTTTTTATTACATACGCCCCTTTTCACATGTAAAGCGCCATATAATAAATGGCACTATAATAAAATTATTTCTCATTGAAATATACTCAAAAGATACATGGCAGCATTGACCATGGCCAAAGGTCACAATTTCGCGATGCTAAATAATAAAAGTGGATGTGATCGAATTGCGACATCCAAGCTGACGAAACCAAGACTAGCGAGTCTCAAGTCAATTTTGAACCATGTGGTTGTGATTGACTTGCAACTTCCAAGCTTTGGAAACCAAGACATGCGCGTCTCGTCCATTTTGAACCATGTGGTTGTGATTGACTTGCAACTTCCAAGCTTTGGAAACCAAGACATGCGCGTCTCGTCCATTTTGGACCATGTGGATGTGATTGACATGCAACTTCCAAGCTTTGGAAAACTACAACGTGCGAGTCTCAAGACAATTTTGGACCATGTGGTTGTGATTGACTTGAAACTTCCAAGCTTTGGAAATCAAGACATGCGCGTCTCGTCAATTTTGGACCATGTGGATGTGATTGACTTGCATCTTCCAAGCTTTGGAAACCACAACGTGCGAGTCTCATGTAGCATTGAAATAATTCGATCTTTGGTCATGTCATTGCCCCAGAGTGGTAACAAACACTTACCCGTGTCATTTTAAAGAAATCTAGAGAAGGACGATTCCACCGGACGTCTTCATCGCGCCTCCGCTTTAGTCTGGTTTTCCTCTCGTTTAACACGCACGGCTGGGACCGGCACCTTAGCAATCCTTGGCGCCTCCTCATCTCCGGGGTAGATGTTGGAGTGCTGTTTGCGGAAGGCAAAATATCTCCAGGTTCTGTGATGTGCTCCTGAGACAGAGATAGGCGCCTTCTTGGGTTGAAGTCGCAAGAACCTCCCGAGTTCCAGCGGACGCATGAATTTGTGCTTCCTTCGCTACTGTCCACAAAGCCGCTGCTGGCAGAAGAAGGCCTTGGGACGGGGGACGTGTTACAGGTGGGGACTGTGAAGATATTGTTGTTTATAGACGGGGCATTCTGAGGCAGGCTGACGCTTGTGCTTCTCTGCAAGGTGGCGCTGCCGTGACTGTTGCAGCGCTGTAAAGTGGCACTGCCACCGCTGTTGCATCGTCTTTTTGACACTGGAGTCCAGACTTTGGAATTGCCAGGTTTCCAGGGGGATCGACAGCGAGACAGTTCATCTGGCTCAGACAATGACCTGCAGTGTCTTTTCGTAGGGGGAGCCAGTGGCTGGCCAAGGCTGTCATTGAGGTTAAGTTTGTTTATCCAACCCGATACCAACGCCTGATTTGAGGATTCGTTCTGCCATTGTAGACTAAAACTGCCGGGAGTGCCAGTGGTGAAGGGGCACATGGGGAAAGAGAAGAACCTATTCTTGTTCACTTCAGCCTGGACTGGACAAGCCCTGTCGATCACTTTCCAGTGACTGTGCTCTGTTAGAAAAAGAAGACAAAAAATAGAAGGGAGGGGGGATAAAAGAAAAAAAAAAGAAAAAAAAAACATTAAAACAATAGTCTCATTCTGAAAAAGTCAAGTATTACATAAAACAAAGCTTAGGGTGGAACGGACAGGTAACGGCACAGTCATATCAGTACAGGCAGATTTATTTTTAGTGATGGGAAACTGCCGAGCAGACAGATAACGCTCCGCACGAGGCGACTCAAATAACACAAGAGGCTGAAAAAAGGGGAATTCTCAAAAGAATAGAACGTTTTTCCCTGTGAAACTATTCGTTTTGGCTTTATCAAACCATCATGTTGTAAGACTTTCCCCACTAAGCAATCTGCAATATATGGACAGAAATAAATCAAAGATGACCAAAGTTATTTTAAAAATAACCCAAAAAGCTTTCAGGAATTTAAAAAAAAAGAAACAAAAACAAAAGATAAAATAAAAAAAAAACCCAGTCAATTTAGGACATATCCAGGGGCGCCCGTGCCCGGTGGGGACATATCCAGGGGAGCCCGTACCCGGTGGGGGCATCTCCGGGAGAGCCCGTACCCGGTGGGGGCATCTCCGGGAGAGCCCGTACCCGGTGGGGGCATCTCCGGGAGAGCCCGTACCCGGTGGGGACATCTCCGGGAGAGCCCGTACCCGGTGGGGACATCTCCGGGAGAGCCCGTACCCGGTGGGGACATCTCCGGGAGAGCCCGTACCCGGTGGGGACATCTCCGGGAGAGCCCGTACCCGGTGGGGACATCTCCGGGAGAGCCCGTACCCGGTGGGGACATCTCCGGGAGAGCCCGTACCCGGTGGGGACATCTCCGGGAGAGCCCGTACCCAACGGAACACACCCAGGAGAGCCCTACCCAGTGGGAGATATCCAGGGGAGCCCCGTACCCAGTGGGACATATCCAGGAGAGCCCGTACCTAGTGGGACACATCCAAGAGAGCCCATACCCAATGTTCCATATCCAGGAGAGCCCGTACCCAGTGGGCCACATCCAGGGGAGCCGGTACCCAGTGGGCCATATCCAGGAGAGCCTGTGCCCAGTGGGATATATCCAGGGGAGCCCGTACGCAGTGGGACACATCCCGGAGAGCCCGTACCCAGTGCAACATATCCAGGAGAGCCCGTACACAGTGCGACATATCCAGGAGAGCCCGTACACAGTGCGACATATCCAGGAGAGCCCGTACCCAGTGCGACATATCCAGGAGAGCCCGTACCCAGTGCGACATATCCAGGAGAGCCCGTACCCAGTGGGACATATCCAGGAGAGCCCGTACCCAGTGGGACATATCCAGGAGAGCCCGTACCCAGTGGGACATATCCAGGAGAGCCCGTACCCAGTGGGACATATCCAGGAGAGCCCGTACCCAGTGGGACATATCCAGGAGAGCCCGTACCCAGTGGGACATATCCAGGAGAGCCCGTACCCAGTGGGACATATCCAAGAGAGCCCGTACCCAGTGGGACATATCCAAGAGAGCCCGTACCCAGTGGGACATATCCAAGAGAGCCCGTACCCAGTGGGACATATTCAAGAGAGCCCTTAACCCAGTGGGACATATCCAGGATAGCCCGTACCCAGTGGGATATATCCAGGGGAGCCCGTACCCAGTGGGACATATCCAGGGGAGCCCGTACCCAGTGGGACATATCCAGGGGAGCCCGTACCCAGTGGGACATATCCAGGGGAGCCCGTACCCAGTGGGACATATCCAGGGGAGCCCGTACCCAGTGGGACATATCCAGGGGAGCCCGTACCCAGTGGGACATATCCAGGGGAGCCCGCACCCAGTGGGATATATCCAAGAGAGCCCGTACCCAGTGGGACATATTCAAGAGAGCCCTTAACCCAGTGGGACATATCCAGGATAGCCCGTACCAAGTGGGATATATCCAGGGGAGCCCGTACCCAGTGGGACATATCCAGGGGAGCCCGTACCCAGTGGGATATATCCAGGGGAGCCCGTACCCAGTGGGACATATCCAAGAGAGCCCGTACCCAGTGGGACATATTCAAGAGAGCCCTTAACCCAGTGGGACATATCCAGGATAGCCCGTACCCAGTGGGATATATCCAGGGGAGCCCGTACCCAGTGGGATATATCCAGGGGAGCCCGTACCCAGTGGGATATATCCAGGGGAGCCCGTACCCAGTGGGATATATCCAGGGGAGCCCGTACCCAGTGGGACATATCCAGGGGAGCCCGTACCCAGTGGGATATATCCAGGGGAGCCCGTACCCAGTGGAACATATCCAGGGGAGCCAGTACCCAGTGGAACATATCCAGGGGAGCCAGTACCCAGTGGAACATTCAGGGGAGCCAGTACCCAGTGGAACATATCCAGGGGAGCCAGTACCCAGTGGAACATATCCAGGGGAGCCCGTACCCAGTGGGACATTCAGGGAAGGCTGTACATAAGATGACAGTTAGGGCATCTCAGGGGACAACTAGGGAACCAAAACCCAAAGGACTGTACATAACATAATGCATGCTCATTTCTATGATTGTAGTATCTGTTCTGTTGTATACCTCATATTTGTGGTCTTTATTAAGATGACCAAATTAAACAAAAAAAGAAAATCAACCCTTAAAACTTCCTCATGTATTAAGTAAAAACAAAAAAAAAACAGAAGTAACAAATTATTTCATCACTCCGGGCGTTCTGACTATTTGGAAGGGATTTTGCTTTGTGTCTGGGAGTCTCTGCTGACACTTATCTGGTCCATTGAAATATCAGACGGATGGGACAAAATGTGTCGCCCGTCTCTTCCAGCCGCTGGTGCAGTCCGGGGTTTATTATGCAAAGCCTTTTACAACCATAAAATCACCGTCAGTCCTTGATTTTGGGGGCATTGTTCTCGGACCAGTTTGAACCAGCGGACTCCCAAACCACAATTTAAAAGCAAATTTCTCCCCTTGCATCTGATTTGCAACAGAAAAGGATTTTTTTTTTTGGACACCTTGCTTTTCCTGGAATTTAAAGAAGAAAAAAAACCCCCTCTGCTTATGTTTCTTTATAAAAAAAAACTTACCATTGATTTCGTAAGGGAACAAGCTGCCTTCATTGTTCAGCTTCTCAGATGAGCGCTGAAATTAACCAGAGGGAAAGAAATTTCAACACCATACAACAAAGCACATGGTGTGAAAATATATAACATAAATGTGAGTATTCGGGATTATTAAAAATAAAATAAAAAAAAAATACATTCACTGATATATGACTGTCCATTGCTAAGGGTGATACTTCACAATGGGGTATCCCAAATATTGGGGTAACATATCGCACAAGTATGACAGTAATAGTTACAGAGGTAATAAAAAATTGCATATACATTCCTATAAAAATCTGATTACTAAGGCAAAAGTAACAGGTGGGGAAGTCAAGTGGGTACTGTGCTACAAAGCCTTCTTCTATACCTATAGTTCACACTGATCTCAAGGCTGGAGTAATATCCGCAGCACGGTGCCTACTTTGCTTCCCTACCTCTTACTTTGCCTTAGTAATCAGATTATTCTAGAAATTATACTATAACTATGTAATTTCTAGAAAAATCTGATTACTAAGGCAAAGTAAGAGGTAAGGAAACCAAGTAGGCACTGTGCTGCCAAGCTTCCTTCCATACCTATAGTTCACACTGAGCTCAAGGCCGGAGTAATATCCAGCTCAAGGCCGGAGTAATATCCAGCTCAAACCCGGAGTAATATCCAGCTCAAGGCCGGAGTAATATCCAGCTCAAGGCCGGAGTAATATCCAGCTCAAGGCCGGAGTAATATCCAGCTCAAGGCCGGAGTAATATCCAGCTCAAGGCCGGAGTAATATCCAGCTCAAGGCCGGAGTAATATCCAGCTCAAGGCCGGAGTAATATCCATATATCCAGAGCCTACTTGGTTTCACTACCTCTTTGCCTTAGTAATCAGATTTTTCTAGAAATTACACTATGTAACTATGTAATTTCTAGAAAAATCTGATTACTAAGGCAAAGTAAGAGGTAAGGAAATCAAGTGGGCACTGTGCTGCCAAGCTTCCTTCCATCCCTACAGTTCACGCTGTGCGCAAAGCCGGAGTAATTACACTATGTAACTATGTAATTTCTAGAAAAATCTGACTACTAAGGCAAAGTAAGAGGTAGGGAAACCAAGTAGGCACTGTGCTGTCAAGTCTCCATCCATACCTACAGTTCACGCTGAGCTCAAAGCTAGAGTAATTACACTATGTAACTATGTATTGTCTAGAAAAATCTGATTACTGTACTAAGGAAAAGTAAGAGGTATGGAAATCAAGTAGGCACCGTGCTGTCAAGCCTCCTTCCATCCCTACAGTTCACGCTGAGCTTAAAGCCAGATTAATTACACTATGTATTGTCTGGAAAAATCTGATTACTAAGGCAAAGTAAGAGGTAGGAAAACCAAGTAGGCACCGTGCTGCCAAGCCTCCTTCCATACTTACAGGTCATTCTGAGCTCATGGCTGGAGTAATATCCGCCTGCTAACCAATATATTCATTTAATTATCCCCCCAGTCAGTCTGCATTATAAATCAGATTCCCCTGACCCACCCCCCCCAAAAAAAAACCCTGATTTTGGCAGATAGCCTGGTTAAAATAAAAAGGGCTATGATGGCTATTGGATTTATGAGGTCAGTAATCCTTTAGGTTGAGTCAAGAAATGTTATCACAAATTGTAAATGAATCAAGAAACGACCAAACACCAGAAATCAACATATATTAAATAACTTTTTCACTCCTAACTCCTATTGTAGCAAATGCGCCCAAGATAATTCTTTACTATTAAAATCATCCCACTATTGTTTGTTTATACAGCCCCCATGAAGACCTAGGTGTCACATGAGCCCCGTGCCCAATCAGTGCCATCTTCCTTTTTCCCGCCTTTGGACCAAACGAGTTAATCAACAGGAAGTGAGTGCTGTGGCTGCGCTCACTTCCTTTTGACTGTTCGCTTGGTCTAAAAGCGGGGAGAACAAACCAGGTGCTCATTGGATGCAGGTCTTACATGACGTCACAACCCACGAGCCCTGGCACAGCAAGCTGCGGCACCGGTACGGGAGAGGAGTATTGGCTTTTTTTATTTTACCTGGGGGAAACTTGTGGAATCAGAAGAAGTTGTTCTAATAGTGTACAACCCCTTTAAAAGAAATAATCACCGATACACAGTTCGACTGTGTGGAGACCAGGAGCGATCAGCAGAATGGGCAACTTTTATCCCTAGCATAAAGTAGTAGTGCTCATGCTCGGCCACCGCTCAATCCTCCTTTCTTTCCGGTAGCCCCAAAAAGGAACGAATGGCTTCTGATCCGCAGCACTGTCTTGTAACGGGGACAAAAATTCCCCGATCTGTCAATCAGTGCGGGACACCTGCCAATCAGCAAGTTATCGCCCAACCTACGGATGAATCTTGCAACAACCTTTTTTTTTTTAAAAAAAAATTATAAAAATGAAAGTGGCCTTGAGATGGCTCTTCTGAATGGACTTCCGTCCAATGTGTCACTTCATATAATCCCACCTGGGCTATTCCTCCAATGAACACATGTAGTCATCATGGAGGATTGGACCAACCAATTGTCTGCAGGCCAACAGAGTCCATGGGCTCCGTCCAGGATTCGAACCTGGGACTTTTTGCACCCTAAACAAGAAGCTTACTGCTAGACCAATGAGGGGAATTAAAATTCATATGATCCCTTTCAGCAATACCGATTGACCGAGACTACAAAGATAGGGGATGGACATTTGCGTCAAGTCTCTTTCTGGTCTCAACTGGAGGCAAATTGAAAGGTCTTGAGACCAAATACAAAATTAGATTAGAGGGTTCCCATTTACCATTTCTAAGACTAGCACCTTCATATGTGGTAGAAGACCTCATGAACCCTATGTCACACCTACAGCTGCTTCTCTGCTCCGGTTGGCATTTTTTCGGTCTCTACAATGGAGCCATTTAGCTTGAATTTACAAGAGTTTGGGTCTATGTTGATTTATGAAGCAGAGCGTAATATGTATGGTAAGCGAGACACTCTTGATTAACAAACTTCCTTGCTTAGATGCCTTCTGGTTTCGGATTTACTCTTTGCTCTGCCAAAAAAGATACCATTGTTGAGACGCTTCCTCTGAAATGATAGAATTATTATTTTTTTCTCCGCCGTGAACGTAAACATCCTTAAATACACTCTTTCAGCACTTAAAGTCCAGGGTGGATCCCCAGTGTATTCAGATGTGGCCCTACCCATTGTAAAAGAAAAAAAAAAACATATGGGGCAATAACGCCCTAGGCAGCAAACTATTCAGCCAAACCCTTGTCCTGGCCTTGATTGTCTCCAACACATATGATAATGGTCTGAACTGATTGACTCCATCAGTATGATTTTATGGATTGTCAGAAGACGTTTATTTCATTTATGTCGAATTCAGACATCTGTATATTACGATCCGAGTATGGACTCCAATGCATTTACTGCCGGCAGGTCTCCTCACACGACCTCAACAGCCTTATAGGTCAATGTCGAATTCAGGTCATCAGTATGATTTTTACGGATTGTCAGATTATGCCCTTTTCCATTTAGGACAAAAAATCAGACGTCTGTACATTACAGTCCAAGTAGGGACCATAATGCATCTACTGCTGGCGGGTCTCCTCACACGTCTAGACAGCCTCAGGCATAGGTCAATCTGTCGAATTCAGGTCATCAGTATGATTTTTACGGATTGTTAGAGGATGTCCCCTTTTTTCATTTAGGAAGAATTCAGATGTCTATATATTACAGCCCAAGTAAGGACCGTGATGCATCTACTGCCAGCGGGTCTCCTCACACATCCTCGACAGCCTCATAGGCATAGGTCAACCTGTCGAATTCAGGTCATCAGTATGATTTTTACGAATTATCAGATGATGCCCTTTTTCATTTAGGACAAATTCAGACGTCTGTATATTACAGCCTGAACATGGACTGCGATATATTTACTGCCGGGAGGTCTCCTCACACGTTCTCGACAGCCTCATAGGCATAGGTCAATCTATTGAATTCAGGTCATCAGTATGATTTTATGGATTGTCAAACAATGCCCTTTTTCATTTAGGATGAATTCAGACGGTATATTGCAGTCCAAGTATGGACCGTGATGCATCTACTGCCGGCAGGTCTCCTCACACGTCCTCGACACTCGCATAGGTCAACCTGTCGAATTCAGGTCATCAGTATGATTTTTACAGATCAGATGATGCCCTTTTTCATTTAGGACAAATTCAGGCATCTGTATATTACAGCCAAAATATGGACTGCAAAGTATCGATTGCCGGCAGGTCTCCTCACACATCCTCGACAGCCTCATAGGCATAGGTCAACCTGTCGAATTCAGGTTATCAGTATGATTTTACGGCTTGTCAGACGATGCCCTTTTTAATTTAGGATGAATTCAGACGTCGGTATATTACAGTCCAAGTATGGACTGCAATGCATCTACTGCCAGGAAGTCTCCTCACACGTCCTCGACAGCCTCGTAGGCATAGTTCAACCGGTCTAATTCGGGGCAAGAGACCACAGCCAGTCCTTGCATCGTGGCTCATACTTGGACCATGATTTGTGGACGGTTGTGGGTCGTATGATTTTATCGTGAGAAATTCACAAATTTCTCCTAAACTTTTCACAATGATCAGCAGAAAGCTGAAGTCAACAGTAAATAGAGATCAATGAGGATTAATAAGAAAAAAAAAAAAAGTCTCCTGCCAAAGCAGCAAACATTCACACAAAGTTAAGCAGCGCTTTCTATTGTTCTTTGTTACCAGCCACTAAGGGGCGAGGTTCACAGTAGTTTTTTTTCGACATAAAAATCTAACAGGAAGTAAAAAAAAAACCCCAATATCTGCCCCATAATCATTTTATCTAGTAGCAGAAACATTCACATGTGACAGATGTTAGCAGCTCGTCTCGTGACCTCGCTCATTTAGAGTTGGGGCTCCGAAAAGTACATGCACTACTCACAAAAAGTTTTGGAGAATTATATTTTGGTTGAAATTTAGATGATCTCATCTCAAACAATTTATTGAAACAAAAGCCAAAACCAGTGGTGGGTATACCCCCCAAACTTGTCAATGTCTCAATATCTTGTCATGTTGCCTTGAGCATCAATTACTGCTGATAACGACGCTAGCTGCTAGTCATCATGGAGTTATTGTCTGCGGAGGAATGGCGTCCCACTCTTCTTGAAGGACAGCCCTCAAGTCATTGAGGTTCTGGGGTACAGAGTTATGGCCTCTACACGGTGACTCAGCTGATTCCATAGGTTTCTATGGGATTCAGGTCTGGAGAAAGTGCAGCCGTTCCATCTGAGGTCCCCCAGTCTCCAGCAGCCATTCCTTAATGATGTGACCTCAGTGAGCTGGAGCCATTGCCCTCCATGATGATGAAATTAGGCTGGTGTTGTTCATGTAAAGGCACAATGACTTGATTAATGATGTTATTCCAGTAGTCGGGCTGTCATTGTACCAGTCACACAGTGTAGGGCCATTCTGTAGTGACCAGACATCGGCCCACATTAACACCACCAAAGGCTCATCTGGTAACAACAGTGACTGATGTACAGCGCGCTCCTTGACGTCTCCAACATTGTTTGCGACCATCATTTCTGCTCAGCGTGAATCGACTTTCATCTGTGACCAGCACTGAGGTCTACTGATCCCTCGTAAAGCATAGATGACGTCTGTGCCTGGTGTTGTAGTAAGATAAGATACCTTACAGGTCATCTAGCACGGAGACCACGTTGATGTCAACTGTTTCCAATGGTCTATCATGGCACTTAAGTGCCTCTCACCTTCTTTAAAATGTGCCTGGAATTTTGTGACCTCCATCATCCGGGTCAGAAGGTCATTGTTCGCAATGAAGTGGTTATCAGTGTAGGATGTGGCCAAAGCACGTCCACTTCTCTGCCTTTCTGTGACTCTTCCAGTCTCTCTGTATCTCTGTATAACCTGCTGGTGACACTCTGATGCTCTAAGCTCAGTGGCCACTTCAGTCTGAACATCCTGCTTGAAGCCTCGCAATGGCGCAGTCCTGCTGATCAATTGTTTGGTGTCATCTTCATCTCATTATGTCAAATTGTGAATAGCGTGATGAGGAGGACGGTTTAATACCAATTCTAATTGAGCCCCAAAATTTATTGGGCGATTCATTGATCAAATACCTATTGTGAATTTTTCGATTAAGCTCCCTGTTAGGGAACAGCATGTTGTGCAAACAGAAATGAAACATTGAACAGTTGGACATGTGCATCAAGAAAATTAGAGAAGGTAACATTAAATTCAAGAGCTGGATATTGACTAAAAGGGCCACTTAATATGGTGGTTATGGTGGTCTCCTAAAAAGAGCCACCCCTTGGCTGGGCCCTTCCCGGAGGGATATCTGGCTATTTTCTATGTCGAGACTCCTAACAGAGGCTCCACGGACCTTTTTGATTTGCATACTTCCCAGGGGGCAATACACCTAGGATTTCACTGTGTTGAGCGCCCTCGCTGGCTGCCGGCAGTGTTTTCTCTGGCTGGTCTCCTCGAGATCAGTGGTTGTATGTCTTGCTGGTCTACTAGGCATTTCTCCCACATGGCCAGAATCCAACTCCACACTGATGATAGGCAATACCCCGAAACAGCTGTCTGTGGATGGATACCTGGCCTTGGTATTTCCCTTGTCATATCTTTAAACTCGTCAAGAGTTAGGTATTGACTAAAAGGGCCACTTAATATGGTGGTTATGGTGGTCTTCTAAAAAGAGGCACTCCTTGGCTAGGTCCTTCCCGGAGGTATACCTGGCTATTTTCCGTATCGAGACTCCTAACAGAGGCTCCACGGACATTTTGATTAACATTAAATTCACCTGTAAAGATAACAGGGTATATAGGGTCATCCTGAAATTTCACACGAAAGCCAAAAATTCCTAACTTTTTGTCAGCAGTGTATATTGTGGGTAGTTGTTTGCACCGGACCGCACTATCAAAGGATGACCACAATGGACCTCCATGTGGTGCAGACCCATACAGCTACTACGGTAATAAAAAGTTTAGTAGATGATATATTGGCAACTACATTCCAATTTTAGCCCATACAGGGGAGTCCGCAGTCAGACCCATGGCTCCCACATTTGGCAAAAGCCACTCATTTTTTCAACCAAGGTCAAAGCCACGAAAGGTAAAGTTGGCCACACACACTGGGCAGAACCATCTCTACCGACCTCACCATACACATGAGCACTTGTCTTGGTAAATAATAGGTAACCATGCTGGTCACCACTGGCAGCAGCTTATCCTCGGAAAACAAAAAGTTTATCTGATGAAATTCCTACTGCCCCATCATTCTTTCCCTTGACATCACCAAATCGGAGACTAATCAGGAGGCAGCCATAGTCATCAGTTGGTCAACCAGTCCAGGCAAAATTAGAAGGTTTGATCAACTGGTCTTGTGAAAAGAAGTTGTCACCCTATAGATCTGTGGATGTCCAACTTCTAGGACCCCCACCAATCAAAAGAATGGGCCACTTATCTATGATAAAACAGGGTCGGCAGCCGTTGGGGTTGATCCTGCAGCAAAGGTGCCTCGAGTAGACCCTCACCAATCTACCCTGAGGATTGGTGAGCACTTCTTTTCACCAACCATTTTAAAGAGGACAACCACCAGGATTTTCATATATAAACTAAAGCCAGTGCTATACTGGTGCTATCATGCTGATTCTATACATACCTCGAGTTGTGAGATCGGATGTCTCTGTCTACTGCCTGTCCTTCCTCCCCTGTCTGTTATTACAGGGAAGGAAGGACAGTGGGGAGAAAGGACAGGCAGACAGACAGGGGCGGGAATAACTAGCAAAACCCCACCCACCTATTAGATATTCCGTTGCACCTTTCAATCAAATAACAGTGCATTTCACAAACTTTACTTGCCTGTATTTCAGAAAGTATACATCCGATCTCACAACAACAGGTATGTATAGAATCAGCATTATAGCGCCAGTATAGCAACGTCTTTAGTTTATATAGGAAAATCCTAGGGGTTGGTCCTCTTTAAGGCTTTCCTAAGATCTAAAGAAGTCGTCCCCTTCAGGAAAGATGACTAAGAAAAAACAGATCCAGGAAACCCTTTACCTTAAAAAATAAAAATAAAAAATAAAAATAAACTACAGCTTATGTAGTGCATGCAAAATAACTGTTGTAAGGTCGGTGGTCTGCAATGCTGGGAGTTGTAGTTACACAGCTGAGAAGAAACAGGTTACAGACTATGGTTGTAGCAGAGGAAGCGCGCCATAGCTGGAGGCAAAGGGTTTTAACTATAGGACTATTCAGAACATACAAGATCCTCCCTGTATTTTCACAGCGTCTCCACCGCACCCATCGTATCACCATCCTGCAGACTCCCGAAGCACAAGGTCACCGCAGCCAGCGAGGTTAACCAGCTCAGAACCAAAGCGCTGACAAGTGTTAAGCATTTAGTGGGGTATCATACTGCCATATACACCCCAAATAATACCTCCATATAGTGTCAGTTTACATCCACGCTCCACCATATAATGCCAAATAAAATGCAGTATTCCTCTAATACTCCCTTAAAAAAACCCTACAAAATACGGTCAAAGATTCCACATAATACCGCAATAGTATGTAGTTATAATACAGCCATATACACCCCAAATAATACCTCCATATAGTGTCAGTTTCCATCCACGCTCCACCATATGCCAAATAAAATGGAGTATTCTTTTAATACTCCCTTAAAAAAAACCTAAATATTGTCAAAGATTCCACATAATACCGCAATAGTATGCAGTTATAATACAGCCATATACACCCCAAACAATACCTCCATATAATGTCCGTTTACATCCACACTCCCCCATATAATGCCATATAATGGCAAATACTCTGCAGTGTTCATGTAATTATCTCTTTAGAGTTCAGCTAGTACTGCCATATACTTTATAAATAGTGCCGTATACTAATTTCAGTCTATTGCTGGACAGAGTAATCAGTGTAAATGAATGTTTTGCTACTACTACCATATAATGCCAAACAAAATGCAGCATTCATATAATTCTCTCTTAAGAGTCCACATAATACCGCCATATACACCCCAAATAATACCTCCATATAGTGTCAGTTTACATCCACGCTCCACCATATAATGCCAAATAAAATGCAGTATTCTTTTAATACTCCCTTAAAAAACCCTACATAATACTGTAAAAAATTCCACATAACACCGCAATGATATGCTGGTATAATACTGCTATGCAAAGCTAATTTCAGGATTAATTACTGTCAATTTAAATGCCCACGCGGTAAGCCATATAATGCAAATAATTTGCAGTGTTCATGTAATTATCTCTTTAGAGTTCAGCTAGTACTGCCATATAATTTATAAATAGTGCCGTATAATACTTTCAGTCTATTGCTGGACAGAGTGATCAGTGTAAATGAATGTTTTGCTACTAATACTACCATATAATGCCAAACAAAATGCAGTATCCATATAATTCTCTCTTAAGGGTCCACATATCGCCATATAGTTTCTACATAGTACTGCAACTATATGCTCAAATATTGCGTTTAAATGACCATTCTGTTGGACTATTAATACCACAAAATATCAAAATAATATGCAGTATTCACAATTCTCTCTTAAAAGCACACAATACGGCCATATATTTTCTACATAGTACAGCAACTATACAGTATGCTCAAATAATGCCGCTATACAAAGTCACTTTCAATCTTTTGCTAGGCAGAGTTTAAATGACCATTCGGACTAATACCACAAAATAATATGAAACCCAATACTCAAAATATGTAGTATTCGTATAATACTTATCAAAACTGCCTACATAATACTGCCAAATGGTTTCCACACAATACTGCAATAATATGGTAGTATAACATAGCTATGTAAATTAACTTCAAGGTTCATTTCTATCTATTGTTTGGCAGTGGGATCAGTTGACAATCCACATAATTCTGCCATGTAGTCTCAAATAATGTGGAAATGATACCTTTAAATAATACCGCTATACAACAACTATTTTAGGATGAGTTGCAATTTAATGTTGGGCAGTACGAATGAAAAGTTTTAGTGGACTAAAAATACCACCATGTTGTTCTAAATAATATGCAGTATGTAATACTCCCTTACAGAGACTGCAGAATACTGTCATATGGTGTCCGCAGAATACTGCTATACCCAACTGATTTTAGTATTATTTGTAACAATGTTGCACTGTGTGAATGAATGTTATAGGGGACCATTAATACCACTATATTGTGGCAAATAATATTCACTGTCCATATAATTATCCCTTATGGAAACTAATACTGCCATACGGCTTCCACATAATACCGCTATACTATAACTGATATATATATATATAAAATATATATATATATATAAAATATATATATATATATAAAATATATATATATATATAAAATATATATATATATATAAAATATATATATATATATAAAATATATATATATAAAATATATATATATATATAAAATATATATATATATATAAAATATATATATATATATAAAATATATATATATAAAATATATATATATATATAAAATATATATATATATATAAAATATATATATATATATAAAATATATATATATAAAATATATATATATATATAAAATATATATATATATATAAAATATATATATATATATAAAATATATATATATATATAAAATATATATATATATATAAAATATATATATATATATAAAATATATATATATATATAAAATATATATATATATATAAAATATATATATATATATAAAATATATATATATATATAAAATATATATATATATATAAAATATATATATATATATAAAATATATATATATATATAAAATATATATATATATATATATATATATATATATATAAAATATATATAAATATATATATATATATAAAATATATATATATATATATATATATAAAATATATATATATATATATATATATATATATATAAAATATATATATATAAAATATATATATATATATATATATATAAAATATATATATATATATATATATATATATATATAAAATATATATATATAAAATATATATATATATATATATATATAAAATATATATATATATATATATATATATATATATATATATATATATAAAATATATATATATATATATATATATAAAATATATATATATATATATATATATATATATATATATATAAAATATATATATATATATATACCGTATTTTTCGCTTTATAAGACGCACTTTTCCTCCCCAAATTTTGGGAGGAAAATGGGGGGTGCGTCTTATAAAGCGGTAGCGGGGGGGGGGGGCGATCGGGCGGGTGCCTGTGGCTGCATGCAAGCGCCCGGGTACCTGTACTTGCATGCAGCGGCAGCCGGGTACCCGTGGCTGTGTACGGGCGGCAGCGGGTGCTGTGTGGGGTCGGCAGCCAGGTACCTGTGCTTGCATGCGGTGGCAGACGGGTACCCATGGCTGTGTGCGGGCGGCAGCCGGGTGCTGTGTGCGAGCGGCAGTCGGGTGCCCGTGCAGGTACTCGGCTGCCGCCCTCACACAGTCACCCATCTGCCGCCCGCACACAGCCATGGGTACCCGGCTGCCACCGCACGCAAGCACAGGTACCCGGCGGCTTGTACGCAGAGTGGGCGGGCAGCTGTGCATGCGGGGCGGGCGGCTGTGCAGCTTACCAGTTGTCCGCAGTCCCACTTTCAAATGATGGCGCCGGTGGAGCTCTTGGATGAGAGCTCCATCTGCGCACGCGCTGCTCCGGGAGTCAGCGCGTGCGCAGATGGAGCCCTTGGATGAGAGCTCCATCTGCGCATGCGGCGCCATTACTTGAATCGGGACCGCGGACACACTCCACCACTGAGCCGTCGCCGCCGCTCCCACTACTGAGCCGCCGCCGCTGCCACCACTGAACCGGGACCGCGGACACACGCCACCACTGAGCAGTCCCTGCCGCTGCCACCACTGAGCAGTTGCCGCCGCTCCCACCACTGAGCCGGGACCGCGGACACACGCCACCACTGAGCAGTCCCTGCCGCTGCCACCACTGAGCAGTTGCCGCCGCCGCTGCCACCACTGAATCGGGACCGCGGACACACGCCACCACTGAGCAGTCCCTGCCGCTGCCACCACTGAGCAGTTGCCGCCGCCGCTGCCACCACTGAATCGGGACCGCGGACACACGCCACCACTGAGCAGTCCCTGCCGCTGCCACCACTGAGCCGTCGCCGCCGCTGCCACCACTGAACCGGGACCGCGGACACACTCCACCACTGAGCAGTCCATGCCACCACTGAGCAGTCGCCGCCGCCGCTGCCACCACTGAACCGGGACCGCGGACACTCACTGCACCGGCCTGCTGCACGGCTCACACGCCACGGCTGCTGCCGCCACCACGGACCCCACGGATCCTGCCACCGCGGACGCGCCTGCAACCACGGCACCTGCAACCACGGACCCCGCTGCCACTGACCTGCCGCGCCTGCCAGCACAACCTGTGCCTCCTGTGACCCCGCTTCACCACCACTGCTGCCCCCCTCCGGTAAGAGAACACCGGAGTATAAGACGGACCCCATTTTTCTTTTTTTTACCTTTTTTATGTCTAAGTTTGGGGTGCGTCTTATATTCCGGTGCGTCTTATAAAGCGAAAAATACGGTATATATAAAATATATATAAAATATATATATATATATATATATATATATATATATATATATATATATATATATATATTAACTGATTTTAAAATTAACATTGGGCCTTGTGAATGAATGTTATGGGGGACTATTAGTTAACAGAAAAAGAGTTTTGGTACCGTGTTAGCCAGGGGACTATTAATACCACCATATAGTGTTAAATAATATGCAGTGTCCATATAATTCTACCTTATGGAAACTGTAATACTACCATGTAGCTTCGACAAAATACTGCTATGCTAAACTAATTTAGAATTGCAATAACGTTGGGCACTGTGCATGATTGTTATAAGGGACTATTAATACCCATACAGAGTGCCAAATAATATGCACTGTCCATAGTTATCACCCTATGGAAACACCCTAAAACTGTCATACGGCTTCCACAGAATACTGCTATACTAAACTAATTTTAGAATTTCTTGCAATAACTTTGGCCCATGTGAATGAATGTTATATGGGACTATTAATACCACCATATAGTGCCTAATAATTGTCCATATAATTATCCCTTATGGAGACAGCCTAATGCTGCCATACGGCTTCCACAGAATACTGCTATATTAAACTAATTTTAGACTTAATTGCAATAACGTTGGGCAATGTGAATGAATGTTATAGGAAATTAATACCACCATATAGTGCCAAATAATATGCACTGTCCATATAGTTATCCCTTAAGGAAACTAATATTGCCATACAGCGTCCAAAAAAAATACTGCTATACTAAACTAATTTTAGAATTAATTGCAGTAACGTTCGGCACTGTGAATGAATGTTACAGGGGACTATTTATACCACCATATAGTGCCAAATAATAGGCACAGTTCACATAGTTATCCCTATTGGAAACTAATGCTGCCATACGGCTTCCACAAAATACTGCTATACTAACTAATTTTAGAATTAATGGAAATAACGTTGGTCAGTGTGCATGACTTATAGGAGACTATTAATACCACCACATAGGACCAAATATGCACTGTCCATATAATTATCCCTTCTTATGGAAACAGCCTAATGCTGCCATATGGCTTCCACAGAATACTGCTATACTAATGTTAGAATTGCAATGACGTTGACCCATGTGAATGACTGTTATAGGGGACTATTAATACCACCATATAGTGTCAAATAATGTGCACTGTCTTTATAGTTATCCCTTCAGGAAACTAATACTGCCATACAGCTTCCAAAAAAAATACTGCTATACTAAACTAATTTTAGAATTAATTGTAGTAACGTTGGGCAGTGTGAATGAATGTTATAGGGGACTATTAACACTACATGGTGCCAAATAATACGCACTATCCATATAATTATCCCTTATGGAAACTGTAATACTGCCATACGGCTTCCACAGAATACCGCTATACTAAACTAATTTTAGGATTTATTTAATCATTAAATGAGTGCCCTGCCAGACCCTTATCGCCAAATATATAGTGCCAATATTCATAGAAGACTCGCTTGAAGTCCTCATATAATACCGCCATATAGTTTCCATGTCCAACTGCAATTAAATGCTCACTATCACTGCCCAATAACTAAACCTAGGGTTAATTTCAACCTATTTTTGACCATAAGGAGCATCTGCGCAGTGGAATGTTTTTCCGCTCTACTTAGATGGGCACAAAACTTGGCAAACCCCGTAGGAAACAGGAACCCTGGGCAAGTGCCCAGCTTGCCACACCATAAACTGGCCCTGGTATACATGGACTCGAGCCTATTTTAGCAGGGAGCCCTCATTAGTTACCGCCTAGGGTCATTTGGGGTGAGGGAGTCATTTCGGGCAATCTAATGTGGACGGCTCGTTTGTGACTGATAAAGGAAATGTACAGAAGTTTCTAACGTCCCTTTAAAGATGTCTGGAGGGTGCGATCCAAAAAAACAAAAATCTGCAAGTCAGTCACAGAGCGTTCCCATTTATTATACCGAAACGATCTCGCCTGATTAGCTCAATAGACGTGACTCATGGCCTGGAGACCAGGGAGCTCATCTCACCGGGTATTACTGAGCCTTGAAATCCTATCCACCTCAAAAAGAAATTGCAATGACTTGCAAATTAAGTCACTTGAGATCGTCTGCTCGCCAACAAATCCCCAAACTGATGCAACTTCAGGAAAAGCCATGGGAGGAACCAACCATTACAAATGTAATTCATATATATTATAGAAACTGATTTGTGTATGACACGAACCGGCCGGGACCAGGAGATCTCACAGGTGGTTGCGTTCCTGGGAAAAGCTGAGCCCCCCGGGCTAATACGCTCAGGATCACTGGCTCAAAACCAAAAATGGTACAAAAAAATTTTTGTTTTACCCCTAAAGACGATAAAGCAAAGCTTAACCCATGATTATGTTGGATAAATACTAAAAACGATAAATTAAAAACCACACAACCCTAATCCAGCAGCCATGTCAGCCTTACACCTGCTGAAATCCCCACCACCTCTTCTGACTGGTCACCGTTCCGTCATGATGCATGGATGACATCATACCAGGCCTACTACATAGAAGAGATGCCGGCAGGTAGGACTTGGTTCACAGGGCTTCCCATCCGGTGGTCACATAATATGGACGTAGCTGCCGAATAGGGCACTACTAATTGCCTCCAACCAGCTGAAATCCCCACCACCTCTTCTGACTGGTCACCGTTCCGTCATGATGCATGGATGACATCGTACCGGGCCTACTACATAGAAGAGATGCCGGCAGGTAGGACTTGGTTCACAGGGCTTCCCATCCGGTGGTCACATAATATGGACGTAGCTGCCGAATAGAGCCCTACTAACCGCCTCCAACCAGCTGAAATCCCCACCACCTCTTCTGACTGCTCATCATTCCGGTGTGATGCATGGATGACATCGTACCGGGCCTACTACTCAGTAAACATGCAGGTGGATATGGAGGTGGATTGGAGGACTCCCATAATAATGATGTGTCCGCCAGATGGCAGTCCTACTGACTGGATATGACCTGCTGGAATCCCCACCACCTCTTCTGATGGTCATCGTTCCGGGATGATGGACGTATGACATCGTGCTGGGCCTACTACATAGAAGAGATGCCGGCAGGCAGGACTTGGTTCGCAGGGCTCCCCATCCAGTGGTCACAGAATATGGACGTGGCTGCCAAATAGGAGCCCTGCTAGCCGTCTGCAACCTGCTGGAATTCCCAGCATCTCTTCTGGTTTGTAGGTCCTACTGAGGTGTCAACATCACAGCGTGACGCATGCATGACATCATACTGGACCTACTACTCAGTAGAGATGATGGTGGATATGGAGGTGGAATCCAGGACTCCCATAATAATGATGTGTCTGCCAGATGGCAGCCCAACTGACTGGCTCAGACCTGCTGGAATCCCCACCACCTCTTCTGACTGTTCATCATTTCGGCATGATGCATGGATGACATCGTACCGGGTCTACTACATAGAAGAGATAACAGCAGGTAGGACTTGGTTCACAGGGCTCCCCATCCCAGTGGTCACAGAATACGGACGTGGCCACCGGATAGGAGCCCTACTAGCCGCCTCCGACCTGATCAAATCCCCAGCGTCTCTTCTGGTTTGTAGGCCTATTGCAATGTCAACATTGCAGCGTGATGTATGCATGACATCATACCGGACCTACTACTCAGAGATGCTGGTGGATATGGAAGTGGATCGCAGGACTCCCATCATAATGAAGTGGCCGCCGAATGGGAGCCCTACTGGCTGCCGAAGACCTGCTGGAATCCCCGGCACCTCTTCTGATTTGTAGGCCAGGCATGACATTATCGTTGTAGAGTGATGCATGCATGACATCGTACAGGACCTACCACTAAGAAGATATATCAGGGGTAGATGAGGAGGTTCGCAAGACTTCCATAATAATGAAGTGTCCGACGGATGGGAGCCCTACTGGCTGCCTCAGATCTACTGGAATCCCTGGCACCTCTTGATTTGAAGGAGAGGCATGACGTTATCATTGTAGAGTGATGTATGTAGGACATCATACAGGACCTACTAGTCAGAAGAGATGCCGATGGATAGGAGGTGGCTCCCAGGACTCCCTTAATAGACATGCCAGTGGGTAGGAGATGGATTGCAGGACTGCCATAATAGAGATGCCTGTTTGTAGGAGATGGTTCGCAAGACTCCCATAATAATGATGTGGCTGATGGATCGGAACCCTACTGACTCCAACCTTCTTGAATCCCTAGCACCTCCTCCGATTTGTAGGCCGGCATGAGGTCATCGTTGTAGAGTGATGTATGCATGACAGTAAGAAGAGGTTTCGGGGATGCTAGCGGGTAGGAGACGCACAGGGCTCTCGAATACAGACGTCACCCCTGGACATGGATACTAGGAATCAAATTGCTCATATATAATATATTCTTGAGTATTGTATTATGGAATACACTTCACTGTAATAATCAATCCAAAAAATAACCCAATTAGTAATTGGAAACCTAGCCAAAAAAATCATGAGGGCTGTCCTTTAAGGAAAACCCATACATACGTATACAGATATCAGAGGAAGGGTCCCTATGTTAGGACTCAGCTCTATGCATACATACACAGTCAGTCAGACAGATTGGGACCAATCCCTGTGTTACTTTGATCGGAATGTTTTCCTGGTCATGGCTCCAATCAAGTGGTACTCAACTGAACTCATTCAACAACCTATTATGACCTACTTCTGCCTACGAAAATTGGTTATCTAATGTCTTTCGAAAACTTTGATGTGCAGTTTTGATTGGGAATATTTAACCCAAGTCCACCAAAACCAACAAATGCTCATTTTTCCACTTGGGAACTCCAGTGACCATTTCAGAACAAGTAGCTACATGTAGTGAAAAGTAGTCACAGAGTCTGGAAGAAGCATGGATGCTATGTATGGATTTAAATTATGTAAAAAAAAGAAAAATGTAACAATCATATTGCGCTCTATGTCAACACCCTCGATTAATACAAGACGTACCAGATTAATATTGTACGTTTTGCATGACAGGTCATCCAAGCTTTGGTTCTGCAGCTTCTCTGTGATTAGTGTCACCATGGTAGGCCCCACTTCCGCGGTTCTCAAGCCGACGAGCATTGATCCTCTTGAATTAATACTGTTCAGACATTTCCGTTGTTTGCAGACTCGGGCGTTTCTTGTAGAGCGTCGTTTAGTTCATTTTAGCGTTGAAAGTCATGGTTTTCATCTGCAAGAAGAAGCGGAAGCCGGTTAGGGTCATCTGTTCAGTGTATGCTCATCACGCCTCTCTAATTTTCTTACAACGTTACAGAGAAAATTACAAGGAGATGGAGACATTTACAACTTTGTGGCCTCAGCAGCAATCATAGAATATGTGAAATGTGTCGAGTTTCACTATGTGACGGCTGACGAACACCAAAACACCCACACCCTACAGCAGCTAGAGACCTCGATGGGAATGGAAAAATACATTCTTACAATTATGAAATGTAGGACAGCAAGCTGACGTTGACGAAGGCTACGAAAACCGTGAACCTCAGATATAGGGCTTCTTTGTTTTTTTTCTAGCTATTTTGAGAAGCTCTAAAACGTCTGGCATTGTCATCACCAACTTGACAGACCACCAAGGAGATGGCCACTTAGGCTAGCAACTTCACTTTTTATTTTTCGATTCGACCTTCTATCAATCCTGTCTCAAAGTGAAACTGGCTTTGTTAACCATAAAAGCCAAACAGCCTTCCATTCCTTAAAGGAGTAATCTTATGCCCTATAAGGCCACTTGGACATCTTAAAGCAGGTCCCAAGTTGGTGACTTGTGTCTGCTTGAATGGGAACAGAGCGTAAGGAGACTGCCCTCTAGAACGTCTACGTGATAGGACATGAAGACTGTCAGGAGACAACTCAGGGGTGTAACTAATGGGTGCAAGAGTTGCCAGAACACCAAAAACGTTCCTTACGTGAAGACCAATACTATTACACCCAAAACGTCCCTTACGTGAAGACCAATACTATTAACGACTAGAGTGGAGCAAAACTATTTGCAACACGTTTGCCCAGTAGTCATGTTGTCGGCAGTAGAAAGTCACCAACTGAGCATAAGCCTCCTACCTTCTGAGATCCCATATGTCTCTTCTAATTATTTGGCCTGATGTCCTCCAGTTCAAAACATTAACCATGACATACAAAGCCATGCACAACCTGTCTCCTCCCTACATCTGTGACCTAGTCTCCCGGTACCTACCTGCACGCAACCTTAGATCCTCACAAGATCTCCTTCTCTGCTCCTCTCTTATCTCCTCTTCCCACAATCGTGTACAAGATTTCTCCCGCGCATCCCCCATACTCTGGAACGCTCTACCTCAGCACATCAGACTCTCCACTACCATGGAAAGCTTCAAGAGGAACCTCAAGACCCACCTCTTCCAACAAGCCTACAACCTACAATAGCCCTCAGTCCAGTAGACCACTGCACAACCAGCTCTGTCCTCACCTATTGTACCATCACCCATTCCCTGTAGACTGTGAGCCCTCGCGGGCAGGGTCCTCTCTCCTCCTATACCAGTCTGTCTTGTACTGTTAATGATTGTTGTACGTATACCCTCTTTCACTTGTAAAGCGCCATGGAATAAATGGCGCTATAATAATAAATAATAATAATAATGTCACATGACTGCGGTTTGGCGCCACCGGTCCTACTAATCAGAAGAGAAGCCGGGAATGTTGGCAAATAGGAGATAGTTCCTACTACCGATGTGGCCACTAGACCAGGTCCCTGCGGATCTTTTTGGTCTACTCCATTAAAGACCCATGGTAGTTGTGAGATTCTGAATTGGCACCCACGACCTTCAAGTTATGGCTTTCAATCAGACTGTATACTAGATTACTAAGGTCAACCTGCGCAAACCCTGTACAGCACCCAGTATGTATAGTGTCTCCATAAAGAGCAGCGTTAAGGAGATATTCTGTGTAAATCCTGAAAAACGCAACCACGAAAGCAAAAAAATGAAATACACGTGTGAAATAAAACTCCAACCATCAGGAAATCCATGCCACATCTGAGAGCAGCCTGAGGTGCCACCTCTTCAATGCCGCAGTCCCTCTTATTAAACTCACTCGTAAAACCCCATTTTGTGGGAAACTTTAAATTTAGAAGGCGTTGCATAAAGTAGTCCCAGTTCCCTGATGTGGTCTTGGACTTCTGAATGACTACATGAAACGTGGAAAAATTACACTTTCCAGCTACAGTGAATGCCTGGCCGCGATCCCATACAACCCACTCATCCCCACTGCTTAGAGATGTCAGCGGAGAACGGAGAGTGGTAAAGTTTTCCACTCTCACAGAGCCTGGTAATGCCGGGATAAACTCCAAAATGGCACGTAGATAAAACATTCATATTTTATAATTTTTAAACACCTATTTTTACTGGTAATTTTTTTTTGAAAATATTGATCTATACTCCTTATTTACAACTTTATATTTGTACTTTTTTTCCGTGCCTTTAGAAGCTTTTTTTTTTTGTTTTTTATTTTTATTGGATTTTACTCCTTATTTACAACTTTATACTTGTACTTTTTTATTTTGTTATTTTTTCTTTATTGGTCCTTACTAATTTACTACTTTATATTTTCAATTTTTTTTTACCTGTTTTCCTAAAAAAAATGTTTAATAGTCTTTACTCCTTACTTACCGCTTTATATTTGTACTTTTTTTTCTCTGCCTTTCTAAGTTTTTTTTTTGTTTATTTTTATTGGATTTTACTCTTTAT